>NC_057814.1:561195167-561206493 GCF_018294505.1 Triticum aestivum
GCGGTGGGGAGTGGTTTCGGGGAGGGTGGGCCGGCCGCGGGCGGCGGGGGCTGGCGGTTCGGCCGGTGGTGGCTGGCAGCTCAGGGGGGTGGAGTTTGATGATAAACTGGAGGCCCTTGATTTCGTATCCAACGGCTGGAAAATCTAATGACCAGAGATGAAAAAGTCAGTCGACTGACGTGTAGCCTCACCCCGCACGTACACATGCACGCACGCAAGACACGCACGCATGTAGGCATGCAACACTGACACGTACACACGCACGCATGCTGGCATGCAACACTGACACGTACACATGCACTCACGAACACACGCACGTATGCACCCATGCATGCAACACTGAAACGTACCCTTGCACGCACGCAACACTCGCACGCCTGCATGCACACAGCACACGACGCAAGACACACGCTGAACCTATACGTGCATGCACCCTTTGTTAAGGACATGGATTGTTACGGGTATTAATCAATCTTATCTGTGATAAGCAGAACATTGATGTTTGCAGCGGTCTTTATGAATCACAACGTATCGAACGGGCTATCAACATAGTAAGCTTATCTACATGAAAAAGATGATGTCACACTCAATGAACAATCATCGGTTTATGAAATGCCCGCTTCTGACCGCCTTGGCCCACCAAAGGTTCCTCTGCTGTGTGCTACCTGCGTTGGGTCACTGGCATGCAGGCCATGCACCCAAAGAGCCCACACGTCAGTGGAAGAACGGCGCGGCGTCCTAGGTCAGAGTCGAGGGCACCACTCGCGGCACGCCCGGCTGAACACGCCTCCGTGCCGCATTCAAACGCCTCCATGAAACCCGCCCGTGTGGAAGTCGAGAAACCCACTCTCGACACACGTCCATTCATGACCGGGCCGGCGTTAAACGCAACGCTGGCCGAGCTCCTCCCGTCCGCCGTCTATTTAATCTCCTATTTAAACGAGGCCAAACGCCGGCCAAGAATCGCACACCTCCGCCGCTCCCCTATCTCCTCCACCATTTTGTCCACTCTTACAATGGCTTACGAAGAGTAGTTATTCCGCATCCAACCGGCTGGGTAGCCCGCCGGATACGAGCTATGCAGCTCGCTGATCCACCTCCCTCCCCTCGCCCGACGGAGCCAGTTGCCGCCCCAAGCCGGCGCGCGGTTCAGCAACTCGCCGCTCCAGGCCAGCTCGACGAGGAGCAGCGCACGGGCGTCGTTGCTGCCGTCCACGCCGCCGCCTCGTACCGCGTCTCCCGTTTCTATGGCCGCCGCGCCATGCAAGCAGCGACAGAAGCTGGGTGCGCGAAGAGCGATGAGTCGTGGCCAGCGCCTCCGCGTCCGCCGCCATCATCGAGGAGAAGTAGAACACGGGAGGCCGCCGCCGCTTGGGTCCCATGAAGGCCACCGCGGAGGCGACGCCGGCGTACACAGCAGGTGTCTTGCCGGATCCTTTTGTTGCGAGGACCTTCATCGACCCCGCATGGGCTCCATGGAAGAGGGGAATGTTAGGATGAACTCGAGCCGGTGCCGGCCATGGCAAAGTAGTGGCCGGTGATGAACTCGAACCGGTGCCAGCCACCATCATCTTCGGCACGAGCCAATGATATCAGTTGGGCAGTGGGGGAAGCGAGCCGTCCTTTGTGCTGAAGCATATACCTCCGGGGCTCCCGGCAGTCCGGTGATCGTGCTGCCGGACATGAGGAACACAAATCGATCGGCGGGCGACCATTTAGGCCAGGTATTATATACCTGTGCTGTCCAGAACTAGCACCGCGTAGTTCATTTGAATGTAATGAAATCCATCATGTTTGTATGAAAATCCGGTATTTTATATGATTTCCGTCGTTGTTTATATGAAATATTAGTTTGTCTACGTGTTTGCGTGAATTTCGTCCGGTTGGTTGAGTTGTTGTCATAATGTGTGCGACTACGGTTGGATGGCGTAATTTGCGGGTCGCCGGTCGGTCTGCGGGCGGCGTTGTGGGACAAAAAAAACAGCTCGTGCGAGCTCGTCTCCAACGTGCGCGCTGGAGGATGCATGACAGCATGAGCACCCGAGCCATTCCTCGTTCATCGGTGGCAAAGGCACCGGTGGACAAAAGGGTCGCCAATATTTTGGCTACCCCGGGCAAGATCCAAACAGCCCCTCCCAAACAGATTCAAATCCCTCGTTCACCGTGGAATTTTGCCATGTGTTGTTTTCATGGACTAGCAAGATGCCCGTGCATTGCACGGAACATCAAGATGCATTTTTCTACAAACTCCCGCATGCATGCAAGGGATAATTAATGTCCTCCTTTGCTAGTACCACAAGGCAAACACCATTAATATTGCATCGATTAGTGTATTGGCCTTGTATATCTGCAAATTGTAATTTTGATAGTGGCCCCTTGTATATAAAAATGGAGGGAGAAAGATGAGAGATCAGGCGAGGAGGAGTGGGGCGTGGTGGTGACTGGTGGTCAGACTGGGCGGAGGCATGGGGATGGACGGCGCATTATGTCTAGGTTTGTATCTCTCACACACACACCCACATAGGTGGGGGACTTGCACGAAGAGAAGAGGTGCACGCACGGCGCACGTACTCCCGTCTCTTTCCCAACCACACCCGCGCGGGTACACGGTGGAGCTCATTTCTGTACGAAAAAGGCAGCCCACGTGGTAATTTGGCACGTGTACTGGTTGTCCACTTGGTGGAGGGAGGATCGTCTACCACGGGTGAACAAACAAATTGCGACTTGACGCGTTATGTTAAATTAAAAAAAGAGGCAAACCATGTGGGGCCTACCTTAGAGGCAAGCCTCTATACACTGGAGTACTTTTGATGTGTCCCATCAACTCGCAGAACGAGGAGAAGCTTGCTTAGTACGCCGTCTCCCCCGCCCACGGGCGCGGTGGCTCACGGGATGAGGTGAAGCTTGCTTATGAGTAGTAGTACTACTACTACTACTACTGTACGCCTTTACGCCCGCTCCCTCGCCCACGCGCGCGGTGACTCGCAGCACGAGGAGAAAATTTTACTACCCCCTTCGTTTACTCCTCGTCCCTACTACGTACTTTGGTTAGTACTCCCTCCATTTACTTATACAAGGCCACTATAAAAAAATACATTTTGCATCTATACAAGGCCACAAATAGTAATCGAGACAAAAGTTACTACTCCCTCCTTTCCAGTTTATGCCTCAATTTCAAAATCTCTCCAACCAAGGTAGACGGTGAGTGGTCGAATTAATTTCGTAGTTTGCACATGTAATTAATATGCTCGTTTTTCTCAAGAAGTTATGTTTACCGAGGCATTAATTAGAATGAATGCATGAATGACCACTAAATTTCCATGAACTTGTACATGCATTGGTTAGTTTCCTCTTGACACTGCTTGCGTCGGGTGATCTAACGCACCTCGAAATCCAACATGTAATGGTACTACTACTAGTATAGTATAATTGAGACTTATCAAACGGAAACGAATGTTTTTTAGATGAGCCCTATAAACCCTAGTGAGTACGTACTCCGTAAAAACAGATTTTTCCAAAACTAAGTCGCTCCCTTTCATGAATTCTGTAGTATACTCCTCCGTCGACGCTCCCTTTCATGAATTCTGTACTTCCTGTCGCCGACATGTGGGACATATAGCAACCGGGTTGACGTGTCAAGCACCAAATAACAGTGCAGAACAGCAGGGGGGATGCACCCCACTCGTACTGGCCCAGTAGTAGTAATGAGCAATGAGACGTCAAATCACAATGCCGCACCTTCCCAGACGGACGAAGCAACCATTATTTCACACTTCGGTTCACCATCATCTCAAACCACGTAGTATTGCTTCTGCCTCAAGAGGGACACGCGCATCGCCTTGGTACATCATGACACGTGGGACCGCATGACAGGCCATGCTCCCCCGCCGATCGCTCGGTAAAATCACCTCATTTTTACTATACTTCCTCCGTATCGGTTTACTACATGGCATGCACGTCGTTCTAGGTTGAGAATTTAACTGGCTATATATGTGATGAACAGTACTCTAGCCTTTTAAAAAATGTATACTTTTGTACAGTAGTACTATCGATGGATTGCGCCATGGAGCAAAAATTGAAATTAAAAATAAAGGTGGTACATATAGAGAGCGCTCGTCGCCAAATTATGCATATAGTACTATTAAAAAAGCTAGTACGTGCTTAATTGGGGTGCTAAATTCTATTAAAGAAATACTAGTAGTATGTACATACTGAAGACTTAAAGTAACGAGAAGAAACATAACATAGTTCTGCTGGGGGCTCAGCACAACACACCCCTCAAATTATACTAAGCACACCTGAAATTAAACTATGCAACTAATCCGGTAGACACTGCATTAGAAGTTTAGAACCACCATGAGCAACGACACTGCCACCTTACTCGGAGTCCTCGTCCACGTCCTCGACTTCGTCCTTGTCCCTCTTCCTCTTGGCCGATACTTCTTTGCTTGAACCGCACACTTGGCTGTTGCTCTTCATCCAACCCTTGTAGATATTGAAACAAAGGTAGCCATCCATTGCAGCGTAGTGGATGTGGTCTATATCTAGTACATTCCGCTGCCATGCATGACGATGAAACGTGTAATGAGGTTTCTCCAGTTTACGGTACGAAGGATGAACCATGGCTCCTGCCAGGGTCAGCATTAAAGGCTGACGAGAGGGCACCAGCTGATTCTTCTGGAGGTCGAAGGGGTTGCCTACAACGAGGCCAATCCGACCCAAGACTTCTTTGTCATTCTTAAAGTCTACAGTAATGAATTTCACTATTTTGTCCTTGAGGAAGTTCTTCAAATCCTGGCACTCAACGTCGGCATGGCATATGTGGTAGACCAAGCAAACGTTATGTACGCAAACCTGGATCACGGTAGGCTTGTTCCTCTCTTCGTCCTTTAGATCCTTCTCTCATCCCAGGACTGTGGTGTACTCAACATCTAGCCCAGCGACCCACTCATCATCTGAGTTTTCGAACATGCGTCTGAAGTGAGAAAGGCATCCTTTCACCGTCGCGGAAGAATGGGTGTAGATGACGTCGAACTCATCGCCGGTGATGGTTCTAACCTTGTACTCACCGCCGATCGTGGTGATTTGGGACGCCATGGATTTGGGAGGAGGGTTAGGATTAGTGGAACTGCCGTAATGTGAATGGACGGGACGACTAGGAGTGAACCGCCGTAGTATTGAAGGACGTGCGGGGACGAGTAGGAGCAAACTGCCAGCGTGCGAACGGCAGGGTAGTGGCTTTCCATTCTCCCATGATACGGGCTTCCGAGAGCCCTTGGATCTGAGATCGAACGGTTGCATGGCGTGATTCTAGACCTATGGGTGAATATCCTATCCTGGAGGGTTATTCTGCAAATTTTCAGCAACTTAGCATGTGACCGTTTGATCTTAGATCCAAGGGCTGCCAGCAGCCTGTATCATGGTCGCGCCTACCACGACCGTCGCGTCGCTCGCGCGGTCGCGCCCTTGGAGATTTAACACGGTGCATTAGGCTATCTGATATTGGCATGTCATACATAGTCATCACTTAGTCACTCATACTACAACAAGGTTGGCTATAAGTGTATTTTTTTACTCCTCTCTATCTATTTCTTCGTACTCCCTCCGTCCCATAATATAAGAACGTTTTTGACACTAGTGTAGTGCCAAAAACGTTCTTATATTATGGGACACAGGGAGTACTAGTATTTATTGCATTTGCCAAGGAGTGACCTCTTCCAATGAAATGGTGTTGCTAAGTTTGCTTCATTTAATTAGCTATAGACTCAAAATTGTCTTTTCACCTAGGTACACGTGCTTAGCACCATTTCTTCCTTGGGTCACCAAACTAGTCTCTCTCTTCTTGATTAACTTGCCACATCAGACTTTATGCCTATGTGGCAAGCTTAAGCACCTGTAGGAGCAAGTAAAAGTAAGTACAATAGTGCGCTTTACATGGCATTTTTGCGTATGTGGAGGGAAGAGAGGCAAGGAAAAAGTGGAGAAGTGGGCTCTCATGCAAGAGCCAGCGTCTACTACATGGTGGAGCATTGGGAGAGGCACCTGTATGGAGGTGGTCAGGAATCGGGAGACTCACGCCGGTCGTAGCGCCGCAGTTAAAATGATAATGGCAAGTCAAATCACGGGGCTCCACCTGTCCAGCAGTAACTCGCTGTCAAATCACACAGCCCTACGTTTGCAGCAGCCTACTCCCTCGTCTTCTCACGTCTCTGTCGAACCGACTAGGCAGAACTGCCCCGCCTACCGCGCAGGAAAAGCCCCGCCCTCGACTTTTAAATACAACTACATCCGCTTAAGAATCCAATGATATACTTTTTGTGACATAGTAACTCATATTTAGTTAGTCAAATGGATGACCTAGAACTACGTGCAGGCCCTATAAACCGAGACGCCTAAAAATAAAAAAACCGAGACGGAGAGGGTAGTTCAACACGTTCTTTTTAGATCAATATAGTTGGGATTCACCAAGGAGCAAAACCAAGTGGTAGGCTGCTCCTGTCATGTTGGTGTAGCAAGTCAAGCAGGGTCAGTCCACACACGAAATGGCGACACACTTAACAGGACCCCTTTGGCCGACATGTGGCTCATCCACCGTCTTGTTCCACGTGCGATGCACCAAATTACAGTTCGGAGCAGCGGTTGGAATTGGAGGCACCCCGGTCGTAGCGCTGCAGTAGTAGAAAATGAGCGACGAGGGGTCAAATCACAAAGCCCCACCTTTCCCGCATTAAGCTGGACGGACGAAGCAACCATCATTTCACTCTAGGGCGCAAGATCATAAAGAAAAGAGAAAACAATGATGCGTGTGGCAGCTACCTAGGGCACCCTAGGGTAGGGGTCTCCACTATAGATCCTTTTTTTTGAAAGCGCCTCAACTACAAATCGGCTTCTCCCTCGTCCTCTTGAAGAAAACCGATGATGAGTGCAGCGGTAGGGTTTGTAGGAGTACTACGGTGTGCGGGGCCATGTCGTAGTAAACGGGTTCGAGTCGACGCCTTAAATATGTGTGGGTCGCTTGGTTTTACGGGAACGAGGCTGCATTTTGGTTTCGGGGACCAGTGGAGATATAGTACGTACAAAAAATTGTGGACGTAGGTTCGACCGAATGGCAATGATGCATGGGCCCTGCATTTTGATATACCTGGGGCCGCGTGAAATTTGCTACTCTACTCAAAACTAGTAAGGCACACATGTATTGAACGCATGAGATTTCGAAACCAAATTACGAATAAATACACACTATAGCATGTAAAGCTTTGAGTCATATATGCATGATGTAGATGTTCGTTTAGCTCTTATAGTTCATCTCATTCAAAATCAATTAGTTTTATAAAAATGTTAAGATTCATGGGGTTGTGCATTGTAAATCATAAAGTAAAAAACAAATAATGGCAATTCATTTAGAAAATAATAATCAATTATGATACAGAAGATTCTAGAACAAAGGAGAAGTGCTTGTGTTTTAAGGTTTGTGCATTATGCTTAAGTTCAACCATGGAGTCTTCTAAATTGTACATGTGGTAGATCTGGTGGAATGTTGATGATATCCAACGGCCAGTAGTGCTCGGCTTTGCCTATCTCTGCACTGTCGGGTTAGCTTCATCTAGCGACCATCTTTCAAAGTTATTGGCACACTATATAGTTCTTGTGCCATAGTTGCATGTTTTGGAAAAAAGCTACTAGTGGGTTGTACTATCTATTTAGGAATAGAAGATGTATACATGGAAGTTGTAGGGAAAGAGATGACATGGAGCATCTCAATTCCTATGAGTAGGGGTTGGAAAAGAGATGTCATTTGGTTCACATCATAGGAACTTTTCTATTGAATCTAGAGATGACATGTATCTCAATTCCTATGAGGAGGGATTAGAAAAGAGATGTAATTTGGTTCATATCATAGGAACTTTTCTATTGAATATACACTAATGTTTATTTTCCTTTGAAATTAAGGGAGTATAGGAATCCATTCATATGAACCAAGTGGCTCTAAAGCTATAGAAATGATATCATGTTTATTTCCTTTGAAATGTGGAGTATATGGATCTATTCCTATGAACCCATTGGCTCTAAAGGAAAAAATCCTATAAAAAGCATATCATATAGAGTTCCTATGATATTCCTCGACACTAAAGGATGCTTGAAATTGCTGCGGGTGATACGATGGTCTTTCTTTGTAGACTCCTCACCCATCTTTATAGTTACCTCTCGAAGATGAATGAAATGATATATACATGGTATTCTACATGTGCAATTTGGTACACGAAAACTCGGTAAAAGTTTGCGAGGTTTGAATTTTCAATAAAGCTATATGCACTGCATTTCGGAACGGAGGGAGCATATGGCAGTTGCTAACACTCACGTGGAAGATTTGTGTGTAGGAGGAGTGGCTGTTCTGTTAAATGACATGGCAAAACTGACACTGTCGGATGCCGATCGAACGGTTCTTACGGCGTTCGTCAGGAAAAGGCTTGTGGCGAACGTTTGTCGGATAATGATTTACGGACACATGCATTGCATTGATACTTGGCCCCCCCTCTCTCACGCACACGCACCCTCACGAGTCACGACTCTCCCGAGTCCTCTCGCAGACTCGCACATCGCACCCACCGTCTATCTGCAGGTAGACGTCACACACATATGTGCTCTTCACACCCTACCCTCAGAACTTCTCAAAAACAAAAGACGGCACACATATTTTATTTTAGCTCACACGACACACACTTATACTATTACTCTTGCGGCGAACGTTCTTTGGGCATAGTATATTGTACTCTCACGAAGAGAAGCGGTGCACGCACGCACTAGTTCTCTCACACCCACTCACGGGTACACGTAGGAGCGCATTTTTTTGAAGCTGGTACAACAAAATCACTCCACTATATATAAAAGCAGGAGCCTTAGCGGTTGCTTTACTAGGGTTCCTCTCGTTCACTCTCTCATGCTCTCCAGATCTAAGCAACACATAGGCGGCCACACTCTCTCTCAGCTCAAGGCTGGTCACAAATCCGGCCGGACAACCTCGACCGGGGCAGGGGTGTAGGTGCATCGTTCACGCTGTCGTCGGCGGCGAGAGAGGAGACCAACGGCTGCTTGTGCGTCCTGATCGGCGGTCGTGCCGTTCTCTCCGAGAGAGCACCGGCTCAGGAGGGCCTCCGACCCCTTCTTCCTCCATGCGGTATTGTGGCCAAGATGCGGCCTCCCGATGCTGTCTTTGCCACATGCCGACGACCCTCAGGTATATATTCCTTCGAAACCTGCCTTGCTCTACTGCCCCAGCTCCCTTCGTGTGGATCCTTTTCTACTTCCGTCCGCTGTTCCAAAGCCACCTAGACTTCTACTATTATTAGAAGTAAAGCTAGTTCATACAGTCAACTCAAAGTGTTGGTTCAAACAGGGAAGAAAGTGGGAAAGTTGTAACATGAATCTAGGACTTGGTTCTAAGAGGAAACGGGGGAAAGTAGTAATATCTGACACTGTTTAAATAACTGTATTTCGTATTTGCGCAAACATGGATGTCTGTCTCCGTATCATTTCTATCCGCGCAATCAAAAGCACACACCTCAGTTTTAGTACAACTGCGCAAAATGAGATGGCTATCCCTCGTTGCCGTCGTCTAACCTCCCGTCTTCAAGGTATCCCTACATAGGTACTAGTAACTAAGGTAGAATGACCAACGCAATCTAAAAGAAGCTGATTCGTACGTTTTACTTCCTGATTGCAGTGCAGGGATGAGCGAAAACAACTGCATCCTAGTCCGGAATGCACTTTCTACCAGTTCATCCATGGACCGAGGACTAGCTGGCACGGCTGCACGGCAGTTTTTTGGACAGGTGCACGGACAAGAGGCATTGTGGTCTGCTTATTTCTGCAAATAGCGGTGCTTAAATTTAGTGGAATGCACAAGCATTTCAGCTGGTCAGTACACTGCATGGTTCAGTTCAGCATTCCAGCTGAGACCACAATTATAATTGGTTATTCTGGAATGAGAGAACCTAACCCTGAATGGTGGCAACAAGAAAAAACCAGAGTGAACTCCAGGAAATTTAAGCCTGCCGGGAGGCCCTTTGCTCAGAGAAGCCTTGCTTGTTTTTTCCTGATTTGTAAACCTTCTCACAACTTTGTCTTTTATTGTGAACTAGTATATGTTTGTTATGTTCTATGAATCATTGAGATGTATAAAATTGCTTAAATTATGCTTTTCAAGTTTTTTATGAAGACAAGTTTAATGTGAGTGTTCCATATGAGCACTGGACTAGCGTGTGAACGTTTGGAATTTATTACATTGTGTCCTCAATTAACTGCATGACCACTGTAACAAGATACATAGTTGATTATATGTCAGACAGCAGATTGTTGATTGTTAGCTGGTCGATAGCCTAGTGTTGAAGCGAGCTGAGCCAATGTGCCGTGTTTTGCACAACTACTTACAAGTGGGGTAGCACCAACAGTGTTTACAAGTACTTATGTATACGTCGGCGCACGGTTCTCGAACGAGTGCTCTATTTCATCAAAACACACACTGCTCGTATGATAAACCGTGACAACTTATGTCTTACCATGCCATATTCATGAAAAAACTAGTGAGGACACATCTGTTTCGGCAATAATTACGACGGTTCTCACATGATTCACGGGCACACAAAAGTAGCAGCAGTTCCCATAGACGGATTCAAACAGAGTACTAGCCCCAAAGGGGACGATAACAGGCAAGGTTCGGATAATTAGACACAATCCAAACTACTATTAAACACTAGCTGGGGCAACTATTTCATGCCTCGATCTAATTTGGGCTGGACACAAGACGGACCTTGCCATGAACATCATCGAGGACGTCCCGCAGCAGCTCAATCCTGTGAACCTTCATGAAGACAACCTTGTGGCCTTGCCACTGATAAACTTGTTTGTGGAGGCATGCCACGTCATCTTCCTGCGTAAGCTTGACAAGAACAATATGCCTCACAAACGAAGGAGTAGCTTTGAACTTCTTGTGCTTTAGTACACCCTGGACAACACGCCTGACAATAGTGAGGCTGGAATACAACTCTTCATTGGTATAACCGCAAATGGCTTCCAGGATCCAACAGCCTAAGAACTATGTTTTCCTAGTGCGTATATTCAGGTCGTTCGCCTCATAGCGAGTGACATGTACAACCACACAATCCTTGTCTGCATCAGGGCTCTAATTGAAACAGAAACAAATTCTGAATTACTTTTCAGTATAAGAAACACAAGTTATTTAAACCACTATGTATAGCATGGCATCGAAGCTAATAAAATTTTGCATTATTAATCACCACATACTTCCTTTTCTAAAAAAATCACCACA
>NC_057814.1:561206931-561215114 GCF_018294505.1 Triticum aestivum
CCTCAAACGGGGCGTTGACCATCTCAGTAGTGGCCGTGAGCGTATCTGGGGTCAGCTCGGTGGTTGCCTCCATCTTCTTGGAGCTCTCTGTCACGTGGGGATCAGCCTCCTGCGTCTGCTCCAATATCGGCAGATCTTTGCCTGGTTCTCCTTGGTCCATCATGAAACTGACCAATACTAGGAGACCACTGAAAGGAAAACACAATCGCAATGACAATGAAACAAAAAAGAGAGTGAGGATCGGTTACTGCTTTGCAAAAGTTCTTTTTTTTCTCTGAACGAAAATATACCAACATCACGGATCCGCTTACCTTCCCTTCGTTCGGAGAGAAGAACAGTGGCAGATGCGAGTGTTGCCTTTCTTGAAGACGGTGAGGGAGAAGGATAGTCCGAGGGAGAAGGGGATTCAGCAAAGAGTGAAATGATGGTTGCTTCATCCGTAAAACTTAGACTGCGGGGAGGTGGGTTTTTGTGATACGACGGCTCGTTACTGCCGCACTACGACCGGGGTGAATCTCCGCCTGCATACTGCCTTCTAATTTGGTGGATGGCATTTGGGCCCGCGCGCTGCATGGCCCACATGTCGGTGAACAAAAGTATAACGGCATTCAGTAGAGGGAGACGTTTCAATGACCTAGGAGGAGCCAGAAGCGGTAGAGTGTCTCCACTGTACTAGTAGTAATTATTTTTCTGGGTAGCTGTAGAGTGTCTCCACTGTACTAGTAGTAATTGTTTCTCTGGGCCTAAGAAAAAACAGCCCATCCACACTAGTAAATAGTAAAATCAATTCAAAAGCCCATCCACATTGGGTGCTCTTCTTCCTCCTCGCTCCCACCCACCTCACGTCAGCTCGCTCCACTCATACCCCCAAATTCCTCACCTCACTCCTACAGAAAACCCCATCTCCCCTTCTTCCTCACTCCTACAGAAAACCCCCAGCTCCCCTTCTTCTTTGCTCGCACTACAACTAGGCTCGTCATTCGCTACTCTGCTCAAATCCGTGAGCGCGACGCGACGCCCTCGAGGAAAAGGGAGTCGGCTAACCCCAGTGCCAAGAAGATGAGGCTCCCGCCAGCGGCGACGCCTGTTGTAGATCCCGCACCCGGCAGCGTGGGGAGAAGCGGCGACCCCGCCCCCACCGGATCCCAGGAACCCGTAGAATCTTGGGTGGACCGCATCAGCGATATCCCGGACGCCGTCCTTGGGGAGATCATCTCGCTTCTCCCCACCAAGGATTGCTGCCGCACCCAAGTGCTCTCAATTCGGTGGCGCCCTCTATGGCGCGCCGTGCCCCTTAATCTTGACTGTCGTCAGCTATCTCTCTTCAATGATTTTGAAATCCCCAGAGCCATCATCTCCTCCCACCAGGGCTCCGTTCAAAGCCTCTGCATCCCGTCATGCTACCTGAGCAAGCATACCATGCCCTGCACGGTGGACGCCTGGCTGAAATCCCCTGAATTCACAGAACTACAGCTGCTTGAGTTCTACTATTCCCCTGGAAATCACATACCATGTACCGAACGCCATGAACTTGTGCCCTCAGCACCGATGTCCATCTCACGGTTTTCGTCCTCTCTCCACACCGCCACCTTTGCGCTGTGCTACCTACTAGACAATCTGGTACTAAACCTTCGACTCCCATTTCTCAAGAAACTTTCACTTGTGCGGGTTCGTATATCGGAGGCCTCATTGCACATCATCATCCACTCCAGTTGCCCTGCGCTGGAGTGCTTGGTGCTTGTTTTCACAGTTAGAATCGGTTGTCTCCAAATAAAGTCGCCTAACCTTGTAAGAATTGGAATTTCTTTTGACGGAAGGCAGCTCATCATCCAAGATGCCCCTTCACTTCAAAGGTTGATCCTTGATTCTAGTTATTCACCGTTGCAAATAACCGTCCTCTCTACGCCTAAACTGGAGACCTTGGGTGTAATACATGATCTCTGTGCTCATTTCAATATGGTGTTTGGCTCCACAGTTCTTCAGGTACTTTATATTATCATCTACACTTGTAACCATAAGTTGCATTTTAAATTTCTGCGCATAATTTATATATCATCTTGGAGTACACATTTTGTACTAATATTATGTTCTATGCTCAATGAAGAGTTTCTCCATGGATGGCCTATCAATGGTGCTGGATTCTGTCAAGATCTTATATATCCAAATGAATAGTTTTGATCTGAACAAGATTATTGGCTTGCTGCAATGCTTTCCATGTCTGGAGAAGTTGTATATAAAGGTGATAATTTCACGCACATTGGAAGCCCGCATATAGTGTACTAGAATTAACCGTTCAGCTGTTGCTCTTTCGACACTCTTCTTTTAGACCTTAACTGTTTTCAATCTTCATGTCTATTTAGGCAACAGGACGGGGTAAGAAGTTATAACCAATCGGTGGATTCGTAAGCATCAGGATTTTCTCACTTCTCATGAGATTCGATTGAAGACAATAACGCTAGAACGATATGTAGCCAACCGTGCAAACACAAGATTTGTCACATTCTTCCTGCTGAATGCGAGGTTACTATTGTCCATCAGGCTTAAGTTTATCAGCAACATGGTTTTGATGGATGGGTATGTCGAAGAGCAAAAAAAGGAGTTTCAGGTGGGCAAAAGAGCTTCTGAACGTACCGGGCTTCTATTTACAACATATTGTGGTCATAATCCAGTAAATTTTACGACCCAGGATGTTCATTCTATGGACCTGACCGATTCATTTGACTGTGACTGCCGAAAACAGTGCTGGAGTTAGATGTTGTTGACCTTTTCAATCTGGTTTTTTTGTAAACCTGATGAACAATTAACCCTCGTGCTTTTGTACAGTTTGTAAGCTGGAGTTAGATCTTCCTGACCTTTTCAACTCGGCCGTGACTGTCATATTTTCTTTGAAACAAGGCAAATGGCTTGCCATTCGTTTAATTTAGAGTGAAATATTGTAACAAATCCCAACCAAGGGAAATAACATCACTCTCGCCGGCTGCTTGAGCTCACTGTGCATTACAGAAGCCAAGTGATTAGCCCCCACTAGCACCCACAAACATATTTCGAACTAGCACATCAAATGGGCTGTAAATTTTCATAGGAAAGGCTGCATGACCGTGACAGATTTGGATTCTGACATTTGGGACCCGCGAGGAAATAGCCTATCCAAGGTGGTGTCGACTTACTAGCCAGTCAACAAACGATTCTGCCTACCAGCCATTGGATTGACATCCAACATCTGTCGTGTATCTTCTATCTCTTGTCTTCTTCTTCCTCCAGCCGCCCAAACCAAACCACCCCGTCGGCTCCGCCTGCTCCCGCCTCCCATGGCTGGCTGCGCCTCCGCCGCCCTACCGTACGTACCCTCCAACGTTGGCCATTCCCTCCCTCTATTCCCCCACACGTCCTGTTATTCTCCGGCGACGTCAGCCCCAACATGCACCCGCGCCCGAACCAGTCAACCCTCGTACTCCCCTCCGCCTGCGACTGGACCGGCGCATCTTCAACGGCTCCTGTTCGTTCCGTCCGAGGCCTCGCCGTCGTCCTCCGCCTTGCGGCCTTGGTTCGCTCGCCGTGCGCGGTGCGCCGCCCTCTTGTGTTGTCAACGTCGTCAACAACCGAGAGGAACAAAGAGATGACTGTACGTGGAGAGGATGACAGTAGGGACCCACCAGCGTCATGGCAGTACGCAAGCAAGTGCCTCTATAGTACAAGCCCAAAAATATGGTTCCTCCTAATGGTTGGACATCTGGGGCTCACGCCATTGTCAACGTAGTCAATAAACGAGAGAATTACACTACGAGCGGCTGACACCAGGGACCCAGCAAGACGCGCAGTTTTTTTTGAGGAACAAGCAGTTGTTATTTATACTAGTTTTAGCGACGGGTCAGGGTAACAACGGGGTTGTGCGGGGGCTGTGGCCCGTCTAGCCAGGGTTTTATTTATGTTTACCACATCATGAGCCCAGTTGTGTTTTTTTCTTGCTGAAAATGGCTAGCCCAGTTCTATTTTCTTTAAGAAATACCCAAACAAGGCCTACTTGCTTTATCGGCCCTGCTGGGCTGCAAATCTTTCAAGACGAGGAGAGTTTCATTCGGTTTGCCCAGAAATGGGCTGTCATTTTTGAAACACATCAAACCGGGAATTAGTTTCAATTTTTTTCATTACAAGATCTTAAATTCCATTGAATTTTATGCGTGGACAATTATTTGGATTTTATATTTATATAAATTATTTTTCAAAATAGTTTGAATGTGAATCGATATTTCTGGATTAAAAACAGTTGACCGCACCGAAATATGCAAAATTTCGTATACTTTTTAACCGTGGCCACAATATGGGGTGTAGTGCTAACAAAAAGAAGATGGGCTCCAAAAAAATTCTTAAGAATTAGCAAATGGGTTGTACATTATTAGAAATAATGGCAGATGGGTTGTATGTTGTTTTCCACAGATTTGAGGCTGACTTGTGCGCCTACTACAGGTTGACGCGTATGCTTTCATAAAAAATAGGTTGACGCACACGCAACACCCTGTCAACTTAGTCAACACACGAGAGCAGTGACTGTTGGATGTCCATCCAACGGCTGTCGTGCTTCTTCAATCTCTGCTCTTCATGCTCCAGCCGCTCAAACAAGTGCCGACGGGACTGCCTGCTCCCTCCTCCCGCGGCCGGCTATGCTGCCGCGCAGGCCTCACGGCCCCACCGTACTCCCATCGCTGGCCTAGCCATCCCTCTACTCACCCACACATGCTGTTATTCTCCGGCGACGGCAGACGAACCAGTAAACCCTCGTACTCCTCCGCGTGGGAAACAACTGCCGAGTATTCCCTGGCTTCGTGTCGTTCCCTTCCTAGGCCTCACCGTCGTCCACCGCCCTGGTGCTCTCGGCGCGGCCTGGTCAACGTGGTCAATGAACGACATCCATCGGAAGTGGACTGTACGTGGAGAGGCTGACAGCTGGGTCCACGGCCACAGGAAGGAAATGCCTCCTTATTACGCGCAAAATAACGATTCCTCCACCTGACAGCTAGGACCCACATGAAGGGCATCTGTATTTCGCGAAAAAAACGTCCCCCCGCTGACAGGTCGGACCCACCAGCTATATCTTCGCATGCAAGGAAGTGCCTCCTTATTACACCCAAAAAAATGAATACCCCCTGCTAGCTGGGACCCACCATATTGTTGGGCTGACTTGTGGGCCTACTAAGTTGACGGGGACGGAGGGCTTTGTCAACTTAGTCAATACTCCAGTGACCGTATGATGTCCATCCAACGGCCATAGTGCTTCTTCAACATCTGGTCTTCTTGCTCCAGCCGCCCAAAGCAGTGCCGGTCGTGCCGCCTGCTCCTGCCTCCCGTGGCCGGCTGTGCTACCGCGGAGGCCTCACCGCCCCCATACTACTCCCACCACTGGCCAGGCCATCCCTCCACTCACCCACACCCCCTGTTATTCTGCGGCGACGGCAGCCTCACACAGCAGTGAACCAGTGAACGCTCGTACTCCTCTCCGCGTGGGCATCCACTGCCGCGTCTTGCCCGGCTCGGCGTCGTCCCCTTCCTAGGCCTCGCCGTCGTCCACCGCCGTGGTGCTCTCGGCGCGGCGTGGTCAATGTGGTCAACGACCGACTTCCATCGGAAGAGTACTGTACGTGGAGAGGCTGAGAGCTGGGTCCACGACAGCCGCAAGGAAGTGCCTCCTTATTACGCGGAAAATAATTATTCCTCCACCTGACAGCGGGGACCCACCGGACGGGCCACCAGTATTTTGCAAAAAAATCGTTTCCCCCTGACTGCTGGGACCCACCGGACGGGCCACCGTATTTCGCAAAAAAATGTTCCCCCCGCTGTCAGCTCGGACCCACCGGAAGTGCTTCCTTATTACGCACAAAAAAATGAATACTCCCCTGGCTAGCTGGGACCCACCTTGGTGGGAGGCTGACTTGTGGGCCTACTAAGTTGACGGGGACGAAGGGCTTTGTCAACTTAGTCAATATGAATGATTCTAGCTCCAGTGACCGTACAATGTCCATCCAACGGCCGTAGTGCTTCTTCAACCTCTGGTCTTCTTGCTCCAGCCGCCCAAAGCAGCGCCGGTCGTGCCGCATGCTCCTGCCTCCCGTGGCCGGCTGTGCTGCCGCAGAGGCCTCACCGCCCCCTACTATTCCCACCGCTGGCCAGGCCCTGCGGCAACGGCAGCCTCACACCGCAGCCGAACCAGTGAACCCTCGTACTCCTCTCCGCGCGGGCTTCCACTGCCGCGTCTTCCCCGGCTCCGCGTAGTCCCCTTCCTAGGCCTCGCCGTCGTCCACCGCCGTGGTGCTCTCCGCGCGGCGTGGTCAACGTGGTCAAGGAACGACTTCCATCGGAAGAGTACTGTACGTGGAGAGGCTGACAGCTGGGTCCACGGCCACAGCCCAGTTTTTTTGTGATTTGCCAAGTAAGTCGCTTTATCAGGCCTGTTTGGCTGCAAATCTTTCAAGACGAGGAGAGCTTTCATTCGGCTGGCCAAGAAAATGGCCCATCAGTAATGAGAAATAGGCTGTACATTTTTAAAACACATCAAACCGGCAATTAGTTTCAAATATCTTTTTTTATTTCAAGATTTTAAATTACATTAATTTTTATGCGTGGAGAATTTGTTGGATTTTATATTGATATACATTTATTTTTAAAATCAGTTTGAATGTGAGTCGAAATTTCGGGATTAAAAACAGTTCGGACCGCACCGAAATATGCAAAATTTCGTATAATTTTTTAACTGTGGCCATAATATGGGCTGTAATGCTAACAAAAAGAATATGGGCTCCAGAAAAAACCTTAAGAATTAGCAAATGGGCTGTAAATTATTAGAAATAATGGCAGATGGGTTGTATGCTGTTTTCCACAGATTTGAGGCTTTCCTAAGAAAAGGTTGACGCACAAGCACTGACTGTTGGATGTCCATCCAACGGCCGTCGTGCTTCTTCAATCTCTGCTCTTCCTGCTCCAGCCGCTCAAACAAGCGCCGGCGGGACTGCCTGCTCCCTCCTCCCCGCGGCCGGCTGTGCTACCGCGCAGGCCTCACCGCCCCACCGTACTCCCATCGCTGGCCTAGCTATCCCTCTACTCACCCACACCTGTTGTTATTCTCCGGCGACGGCAAACGAACCAGTAAACCCTCGTACAGTCGTACTCCCCTCCGCGTGGGAAACAACTGCCGAGTATTCCCTGCCTCCGTGTCGTCCCCTTCCTAGGCCTCGCCGTCGTCCACCGCCGTGGTGCTCTCGGCGCGGCGTGGTCAATGTGGTCAACGACCGACTTCCATCGGAAGAGTACTGTGCGTGGAGACGCTGACAGCTGGGTCCACGGCTGCAGCAAGGAAGTGCCTCCTTATTACGCGCAAAATAATTATTCCTCCACCTGACAGCGGGGACCCACCGGACGGGCCACCGTATTTCGCGGAAAAAACGTTTCCCCCCTGACTACTGGGACCCACCAGCTACACCTTCGCACGCAAGGAAGTGCGTCCGGGCAAAAAACCGATTCGCCCCCTGACTGCTGGGACCCACCAGCTACATCTTCGCACGCAAGGAAGTGCCTGATAGTCGGGACCCACCTGGTCGAAGAGTACGTAGCATTGTCATTCTGGTCGCGAACGTGTACGTACATATATACTGGTGGATGTAGAGGCGCGCACGTGTCGTAGTGGAGGCGCGCACATAGCATGTACACGTACGTACAGCAGCGAGGGTGCAAGAAAGAAAATACGGCCACGTATGTGTACATACGGGCGGGGTCTCGAATGCCTACTCGCGCATACGTACGGCGAGGGCTCGTTGACATGGCTGGGTCGGAACGGAGAAACAGCGTCGTCGTCGTGTTCATGGGGAGGCAACGGAATGCGTCGTGTTCATGGGGAGGCAACGGAATGCGTCGTGTTCATCGGGAGGCAACGGAACGCGTGGGAACCAACCGGCTGGGTCGGAACGGAATGCGTGGTCGTGTTCATCGGGAGGGCTTGGACAGAACAGGCGATGGAAACAAGGCCTGGCGTACCGCAGAACGGAGGAAACGGCCTTGTGTTCGACCGGCCACGTTCGAAACGGGATCCTGTTCATCGGGAGGGGTCTGGCGTACCGCAAAATGGACGAAACGGACCTCCTACGGTCGAAACGGGGGTCCTGTTGATCGGGAGGGGTGTGGCGTACCGCAAAACGGAC
>NC_057814.1:561215840-561216993 GCF_018294505.1 Triticum aestivum
AACGCTCACTGTTCATCCAATCGATCGGCTTCAGTTAGCAGCAGTAGCGAAGGAATCGCTCGAACGGGTTCAGTTAACAGCCATCGATCGATCGCTCGGGTTCAGTAACGCGTAGCCTGCAGTGCAATCGCTCGGGTTCAGTTAGAGCCCAACGCCTCGCTCGCGTTCAGTTAGAGCCAACGCCTCGCACACACGCGCGTACGTGTACGAGAGAAACGCGCATCGCTCGGCCCCCGACCTCCCACCGTAACCGGGAACTCCCCGAAATTTTCCTCGCCCTCGCTTCTACCACGGTTTTTTCCATCATGGACGGCCCAAAGAACGAAAAGCCCATTTTCCGGCCCGCCCAGAACGAAAAGCCCATTTTCTGTCATGATTTTTTGTCATAGAAGTAGGAGCCCACCACATCTATGATGATACCGGGTTTTGTCACAATTATTGTCATAGAAGTGTCATATGTATGCTAGAAAAAAATTTCGTTTGGCCCAAAATGTCACGGATGTGTCTTTTTTTTGTAGTGATGGGAGTCGGAAAAATCGCAACTTCACCAAAAAGTCGCTAAGACACCTGCCCCACGGTGGGCGCCAACTGTCGTGGATCTAAGACTGACAGTAGAATGGGGGGTAGGTATGAGGAGGCAAGATCCTAGCTATGGCGAAGTTGTACACACGAGTTTTACGAG
Organism: Triticum aestivum; assembly: GCF_018294505.1. Classification (NCBI taxonomy): domain Eukaryota; kingdom Viridiplantae; phylum Streptophyta; class Magnoliopsida; order Poales; family Poaceae; genus Triticum; species Triticum aestivum. The sequence continues at coordinate 561,216,523 of NC_057814.1, forward strand.
TTCAGGCCCTTCGCGGAGGAAGTAATAGCCCTACGTCTTGGTGCCCGGAGGTGGTCGACTGAATTATGCGCGTGTGTGTTACAGGGGGGTGCGAACCCTTGTGCCAGTGGAGGGGGGTGGCTTATATAGAGTGCGCCAGGACCCCAGCCAGCCCACGTTACAAGGAGTTCAATGTACATAAAGAGGGAGCGTTACAGGTAACGTCCATAATAAAGTGATATAAATGATCATTAAGTCTATGAGTAAACGCCCGACCGTTGCTGTGCAGAGTGACTTTAGACCTTCTGTCTGTCGAGTGGTTTCTGGTACGGTCGAGTGACATCGAATCTTCTGAGTGGAATGCTTCTGGTCGAGTGGATGTTGTTATCCTTTGAATGCTTCTGACTTTAGGGTGATGTCCTAGGGGAGGGTGTCTAGGTCAGGCCTATGACCCTACCCTAGGTACATAGCTTCATCAGCTGCAACTCCAGC
>NC_057814.1:561217143-561273660 GCF_018294505.1 Triticum aestivum
GGCGGAAGAAGATCTGCTCGATTTTTTGTGCCAAGCGGTTGTAGCTTCTCCTAAACTGGTTGCATCTTTTTGGAATCATTTCGTTCAAGATTTTTTCTTCAACTCCAGATTTTGCTTCCATGTTTGTTTTTGCTAGAACGAGTGTACTAATTTGTTACTACCGTCTTCTTTTTTGCTGGAACTAACCAAATTTTGCTGCCATGTTTTTTACTGGAATCATTTTGTACCAATTTTTTGCTACAACAGTTTTGTTTTTTTGCTACTACCGGCACTGTCGTTTGTTACATCCTTTTTCATGAGGTTGTCGAGACCCTGCAACTATGTGTTTTGCTACAACCTTGTACACTTTTTGCTACAACCTTGTGCATTTTTTGCTACTACCAGAGAAGCCCCTAGCTGGACCACAAGTTGTTTTTGCCACAACCGTTTTGTGGTTTGTTGCAACTAGTGTCAATTTTTGTTACCACTGGCTTCTTGATTTTTCTGGAACCAACGCTCGATTTTTTTCATTTTTGCTACCACTAGCGTTTCGATACCATCAGGTTTTTGGTTTGTTGGAACGGCGTCGTTTTTTTTCCAATTTTGCTACCAACGTTTTATTGGTTTTTGCTGGAACCGTCAAGAATTTTTGCTACGCCCGGTGATTTTTTTTGCTGCGACCGGCAAATTAAGGACGAGGAACAACACGAGCTGCACGACGGGTGCTGCGGCCGGCGACGTGCGGCTCTGCGAGCCGCGGGGGGGCTCGCTGGAGATGCGCCGCCAGGGCCTTGCTGGGCTGCGCAGTGCTGCGAGCCGCGGGGGATCTCACCGGAGATGCGCCACGGGGGTCCAAGGAAGAAGAAGCTAGGGTGATTTTTTTTTTTGCTCCAGATCCAACCGCCCGCGCGGCTCGCATCGAGCGGCTATGGCTGGACCGGTCGAAAGTTTCGGCCGGTGCACCGGTGCCTAGCGGTGCCCTTGTTGATTAGTAAATTATCAGTAATAAATCTTTGATGTAAGGGGTGTTCAGTGCCCCCCTTGTCTCTGCCACGGGTTATGTCCATATTACAGTAGAAGTCAAATTGTGTATGCTTGTCCTTGGCGTCTCGTCAGGTTAAGTTATTTTCCAGTGACTAAACCGCTTACCGTTGGATGGCGAGATGTCAAAGGTCAGCTTTGCCAATCTTGAACCTCGTCAAGACTCAAGACCATGCTATTTCTTAGCCGCCAAGCGAGTGTGTACGTGGTGCGTTTCTCCATTGCGTTTGGTAATATTTCTCAGGATGTCAGGAAACAAAACATTGGACGTATGAGTACGAATCAGCTCGGTCTCTCACCATGTACTCCGTTCTCACTACACAGTTATCTTATCCACAAGAAGTTTCCTATCTGGTTGTCTACGGTGGTCACCGTGCTGTAAAAGCCAAGGAATTCCACCGGCCTCTACCCAAAGTTTCCATGGAACCTTGGATCAAAACTCAGAAACCGGAGAAACCCACATGGAGCACGCCGGCACGGCCGGGGAGAACCGCCAGAGGAACCCTGTTCAGCTTTTGCACTACAGTAGCAACTCATCGAGCAAAGCCACGCAAAGCCGCGAATTCCTGCTTCGACGCGGGGAATCTCGTCTCCGTCTCGAGTCTCGTGTACGGCATGTTCATTGCAGTACTTGGCTCCCGGGGCCTGGATAGCTTTTGATGGCTGGCTGGCCACACACACTTTTCTGTGGTTTCCGCTCCTCTTTGCCCCACACGCTGACACATATCATATGAGCGCCCGGCGACAAGTTCACTCGTGCTACCTGCCCTCGTTGTCGCTGCCCACCTCCTTTCACATCCCGTCCCCGGACGCATTCTCCATGTGTGATTTCTTCCTCCTCATCGTGTCTTCTTCTTCCCCAATTATCATTTCTGCATAGGCCGTCGCTTTCGCGTCCTTCCTCCCACCAATGATGAGCACGATGTGTTGGAAGCACGTTGCCATGTTGGCAACTGATTCACCAACAAACAAAACCAGAGCAAAAAGCACCCACGTCAAGGCCTCCACGTCGGGGAAGTGCGGGAAATTCTGCTGGAAGCTTTGGGGGAAATTCAGGCATGCATCGAGGACCCGTTGGGGAAACTCGGGCATTCTGCTGGGGAGAACAGTTGGGTTTCCGAGGGAATCCGGAGGAAAATGCGTGAGCTGCGGCGTGGCACATGGCGCCCGAAAGGCGTTTTGGTAGCATCCAAGAGAAGAGGTCGGGCAGGCGGGCCGGGCAGGTGAAGCTCAGGTGAAACTGCGTCTCCAGATCAATCATCCCGAGGCAGCTGCAGCTCGGCGTTTTACTCGCAGGCACAAAGCTTGGACCTGGAAATTACATGGGGAAGAGGAGAGGGGAATAGCTCGAAATTTCAGGGGAGAGGGACCATTGCTGAAGCTGAACTCAAGACCTGAAGTTGCCGGGGCCATGCGGCATGGCCCCCAACGGACGGCGTCTTAAACTTTTCAGGATTTGTCTTCGTCTGCACAGGCACAGCGAATCGTCCTGCTCTGCAGCTCCAATCACAGTATGCTCTTCCTTCGGACGGAGCACATCTCACTGTCAGTTCAACTTTGGGGTGAAAAGGAAAGCAGGCAGCGGCATTCAACACATACACTGGAATAAAACGAATGGGATGCTCAAGAAGAACTGGATAAACCTTCTTGCTGATCTCTGTAACATCGTTGGACACGTTCGACGGCGCGGTAGATGGTCGTGTAGGTGACATTTTGCTCCTAAGGTATGTGCAGTACATGTGCAATATGCAGAGTTGAAATGGTGACTGAAGAATCACTCTACTGTTTGTTATCTACATGACGGCAGCTGTCTTCTGGTTCCGGGCTAGAACCTGGGTGAACCACTCGACGGACGCCTTGGGTATCCTCGTCAGGTTGTTGTTGTAGTCGATGTAGTAGAGGCCGAACCGCACCGTGTACCCCGAGTTCCACTCCCAGTTGTCCAGCAGCGACCACACGAAGTAGCCGAGGATATTGCACCCTTCCTTCCTGCAGCCATTCATTCAGGTTGCATATCCAGCACTTGAGTACCAAAGCTCAACAGGCGATCTTCATCTGCGGTGTTGGTGGTTCAGTTTTGGTATATGCACAGATAAATGAAACATCACCTTATAGCATCCAGGAGGTTGGACATGTAGTCGTTGTGGTACTGTATCCTCTTATCGTCCTGCAGGACATTTTCCAACCTTGAGAACCGGCTGTTTGCGTCGTCCATGCCTGCCATAAGCAACTTGTTAATAATCACTGACTAATTTATCTAAGGCAAAGATCTTATCGTCTGAAAAAAGTGTGCAATCTTCAGCAACCCACCATTCTCTGTAATGAACACGGGTGGATTCCCATACTTCTCCTTAACATGTTTCATCAGGCTGAACATGCCCCAGGGAACTATGTGCAGCCAATTCGACGCTGCCTGAAAGTCCATACATAAACATGTATTTTCAATCAAACATGTGATTACATAAGATGACAAACGAAAGTTTAGAGAAAATATGAAGCTGCAATATTACCGTTTCTCCTATTTTCTTTCCATGCCTGTAAGCTGCATAGAGCATGCAGCGAGGAAGTCAGTAATACTGAAAATGTATTACGAGCTATATAACATCTTCATCTGTCAAGACTGACCAGTTGCGATGACAGCAGCATCGGTTGAAGCATCATTCATCACAAGTTTCCTTACCCGCATCCTGTCGTTCCTAGCATATAATGTTGTGTAGTGGTTTATGCCTACAAAATCTAGTGACCCAGATACTAACTGTGATTCCTGGTTTGAAAACTGGGGCAGTCTGTCGCCTACAAGTTTCTGCATAGAAGCTGGGTAGCGGCCAAACATTAACGGATCCAAGAACCTGTAATCAGGTTCACAAATTCTCAAGTTAATACAGGAACAAAGCTATCTACAGAAATTAATTTTATGTGTGCACATCAAGTTGGTACTTATTGTCTCACCATCCAAGCTCAAAGTCCATAGCTCGTGCTGCTGCTTCTCTGTCTTCATCGACATCCGACAATGGTTCATACCACTTGGAGTCCAGTGCAATTCCTATGAGGCCTCCTTGTTCTTTCTGCAATTAGTACATAGCAGAGTTCATTTCTTTTCTTAAGAAACATTACTTGAGGATGTGTTTGCAATGGATTACCTTGAAATGTTGTTTGTAAGCATGAAAAACACCAGCATGAGCTAAGAGTATGTTGTGAGCCACAATATAGGGTTCAGTTGATGATGTACCCTCCTTGCAGAACAAATGAGATATAATGGAACACCTCCCAGGTGCTTGGATGCCAAAATCATAGCCGTCAATTGCAAAGTTATGGGGCTCATTAACGGTGATCCAGTGCTTCACTCTATCTCCGAACTCCTTGAAGCAAGTAGAGGCATAGTGAACAAAATCCTCCCTGTGTAATTTATCTGTCAGGATCAACCAAACCAGTTTTTTCATGTGAAATAAAGAACTTTTATGCGACATAGATTGTGTAAGAAAGCTTCATCTGAAGGAGGTCATGCAACAGTGTTACATACACGATTTGTGAGTTTAACCAGCCACCATATTTATCCTCCAGTGCTTGTGGAAGGTCCCAATGGAATAGTGTTACATATGGTTGTATACCTGATGCACAGATACAGAAAAACTAAAATGGATATATAATCGTAAAAATAGAAGCAGGCAGCTGCTTGCATTGTGCAGACACTGAAATGTGGAAAACAGATCACCTTTTTCTAATAGAACATCTATGAGGCTGTTATAGTAACTCAACCCTTCTTCATTAGGCTTGCCTGTTCCATCTGGAAAGAGAATCATCTATACAGTTAGCGGGAAGAGTGAAGAACATAAATATAATTGAACAGAATTTACCTCAGACATACTTGGGAAGATGCGTGCCCATGAGATAGAGAACCGGTATGCATCCACACCAATATCCTTCATTAAGTCAACATCTTCCTGCCAGTCAGTGCTAGGCTTATCAGCTATAGATAATTTATTGGTGTAGTTGATCTTCTCGTTTTATCATAAACCTAGTCTAAGAATATTAGTAATTGGACAGATATAAGAAATACGAGGCTCTATTTCAGAAAACCTTCTTGCAGAACCAAAATGGCATCTCATATTCAGAATAACCTTAGAAATAGTCTTTCTGCTGTCTTTAATTTTTTAAGCACCATGCTAGAAAAGTGGATTTGTAGTTTGATATATTAATTTAGTGTTTCGACTGTCAAACTGAAAGGACAAGATGAAACTAGCAACAAAATACTAATTAGTTAATACATTGATACTTAGAGATATCAAGTATTTTTTGAAAATGCACAAGCCGTTTCACCTTTTTCTAAATTACTAGAAGCAGATAAAATGAGAGGCAGGCAAATTTTATCAGCTGTTAGGACTCAAGAATGCAGGCATGCAGGCATCAGGGGACATTCTTACATGTTGATAAAATAATCTCTAATAAGTTTACCATCAATAACGCATCACTGGATCAACAGGCAATTATTATCTAACAAAATTGGATCAACAGGATGCTACGAACCCAACATCAATGATTAAGGAAGAGTTCAAATTCCAGCTGCATATATTGCATAATAAATGAATGAACTAAATCAAGTAAACAAAAAAGAGATCCATTGGTTAACTTACCTTGTAACGATGGTAGTGATCAACGGCAACGTCTGCATTGCTGAAATCTATCACCCTCCCTGCGAAGAAAAACACGACATTCAGTCATAATCTTCAGAGCAGAGTAGTTTTTGCAGGAAATCATCATTACTGCACCGGGTCGACTTGCGAGAGTATCCCATATCGTAGGTCCACGCTGACCCTCATTGACAGCACCCTCGTACTGGTAAAATATTGACCAGAAACAACTATCAGACAAGTAAATAAAAGCCAGAACAGCTGAAATCAGAGAGGCGGTGTTTTCGCAATACTTGACCTGGTAAGCTGAGGAAGCAGTCCCAAAGGTAAAACCAGGGGGGAAGTCGGCTCTCCTTATGGCCTCGGCACAGGCAGCAAAGCTGACAAGGATATGAACCAGAGTCAAGACACCCATGGCTTTTCCTTGAGTTTGAAGCTCTAACTACTCGTGTCTTTATTCCATGGATGAGAGTACCAGACAGGATGCTAAGATATATATAAACCTCGGCGAGTTGGTGAGTGTGGGAGGCAACTGGAGGATGAGCTTCACTTGTCTCTGAAGCCCATCAACGTGCGTCTCTGCTAAGTAACTCCCGAGGAGGCCAAATAGGCTGAAATATCTCTGTCAGCTGGACCTTTGATCAGCAAGAGAAGTGAACTCCTTGACACGTCCTGTTGTGAAGTGGCATGAGTGAAGCAAAGGAAACCCTTGCTTGTGCGCAAGAATCTCAGACTCCAGGATTCATGGACCATGACTGCGCAGATAAGCCGGAGCGTATTCGGAATCTACTCCGGTCTGAGAATTGTGCCAAGTTCTTACATAACTACCAGCATGGAGATGGAGGGAAGGCCCCATTATTAGCAAGATGGTGCCTTTTTCTTACTAAAGAGTAAAGTGGCATTCTGATCCCCGCAAGATATTAAGAGTAGTTTATCATTGACATGGTGCTGAGTGATGACTACGGCAATTATCCAATAAAATAGACAACCTATTGTTATCCATTTCGTTTGGCAACGCCGCATGCTGACAAAACAAGCAGTGTTTTCTTACATGCTGATCACAACATGTCCCATCCATACTCAGCAACTGTTTCAAGAATGGAGGAGTTATAGAAGAGAGGCAAAGAATCTTAATAAAGATCAGGGGCTCAACAGCCCCCCTGCAGTCGCACTCACGCTTATCCCATGGGAGACATAATGTCTTGCTTGCACGGCAGGAACAATTCGGGCAACGATTTAACAAGTATCCATGGTAGTTACAGGAAAGGGACGGGATCGATCCGGCGATGGTGATCCGGTGGAGGTGGAGCGAGCGGCTGCGGTGGCCGACTAACTGCCCCGGAATGCGGCGCAGATCAGCACATGTAGCATGTACTATATCCTATGGTTCGTGGCAAAATAATGCAGAGAAACGCGGCCGTTGGGGGCGACATGGATAGGCTTCGGAGTCTTCGGTTGAAGGCTCGAAGCTGCCTCGGTGACGCCATGATTGGGATTTAGGAGAGGAGGATATCGGAGATGGCACGTCACCCTCCTCCCGTAGATAGATTGGGGCCTGGAATCGCAAAAGGGGCGGGGCTGATCCGTCCACGTCGCCGCCCACCGCCACCGCCCCAAGCGAAAAATCACCGTGACGCGACTTCTACGCCCCGTGGAAAAGAGGGCAACTTTTTGCCGGCAATCCGTGGAAAAATGGAGGGGGAGGGGATCGGTTTTGCTGCTTGCCTCGGCGGTAACCGTCGCTTGGCTTGCGCGCGTCGGCGGCGGGCGAGAGGGGCCTCCGGGAGTCCGGGGGACGCAAGCGACCGCCTCGCGCGCCGCGTGGGCCTCGTGGCGTGGTTCCGTTCCGAGGAGGAGCGGCGCCCGCGTCGCTCTCGTGACGCCGACGGCTGGCCACGAGGAAGAAGACGGGAGGCCAATGGGCCGGGCTCGGTTGGATACTGGGTTCCACTGGGTTCACTTTCGGCCCATCAGGGCCGGCTGGAGGCCCGGCCCAATGTGTCTGAAAAGCCCATCTATAACTAGCAAAAGGCGCCTCTGTTATCCTGTCCGGGAACACAGAGCCGCTTCGTTATCCGCTGGCCGCTTGCTGCTGCTTCTCTGAGAGTGAGTGAGGAAGAGGACGGCGACGATGGCCGGCATGGCGGCGCTGCAGGGCGCCATGGGGGCGCTCTCCGTCTCGGCCGCGAGCACCAGCGCCTTCTGGGGCAACCCGCTCGCCGCCACCTTCTCCGCCGCGCCGTCTGGGGTAATTACTAATCCGTGCCCGGACTCCGGTCCCCTTTTCTTCCTTGAATTAAATCCCCTCTTGACTGCCATGCTTCTCGGCTTGCAAGCCTAGAGCTTGGTGGACATGGTAATGTAGGATGGCGACGGTAAATGCCAGGTCCGCCCTGCTCCGTGTTGTGCTGGAGGTTTCTGCTGCTTTTGTCCAAATTTATTTGTGAGTATGGATTGAGTGGGAGTTGAGAATGTCCGAATTCCCAGATTTTGAGTACGAGTGTGAATTGGGCAATGCGGTCTCCTGTGTACTCGCCGCACAGAATAGTTATGCCAATTTTATGTTTATCCTGCCCATTTTAGTTGTGCCAAATGTGCTGAGGGCAGTGTAAACGGTGTATCTCCAGTTTGTTGCAATCCAGGGACAGTAACATTTTTAGATGAAATCGGCGATAAAATTTCCAAGTTCTGCTAATCTATTCTCTTGTCACACCTAATGAGACCGTGTACAAGTTCATTTTGTTCTATTCTGCTGGCACCTAATGAGACTGAATACACTTTTTTTACCCAAAATGGCACTGATTATACTGAATACATGTCTTCATTTCTATGTCCTCATCACCGTCTTGCCTCTTGAACATAGCCTACTTTACCCTCTTCATATGATAACTTCACTCGTAGCTAATTCTTAACTGATAGGAAAAGGAGGCTCTGAATGTAGTTGCCCCAATATGGTGCACGGAAATAGCGAGACAAGATAATTGCTGCTAATTAAGTGATACAGACAGATCTTTGGTACTTATGTGAGACACATTTTTGCGAAAAGGAAAGGAAAAATCATGCAAAAAAGTATAGCACGACCCTACAGTTTCTTACTTGGTCTGTGGTGGCCGTCTGTGTGATTTTGCAACATAACATAACTGATAAATGTGTCCTTTTGTATTTTCTTAGAAGTGAATCAATATGTTCTTTTCATGCGAAACTTTAACAAGCTGTACATATATTTGATACACAGGTCAGATTCATGGCCAAGACAAGCCCAATTGAAATGAGGGTGAGTGCCAATCTGGGTTTACCATCTCATACTTTGTCAGCTAGCCGCTGTTAAATGTCAGAAATCCTTCTCCACTGCAGCTTAAGCGATGGGAACGGAAGAAGTGTAAGCCAAACAGTCTTCCTATGCTGCACAAGATGCATGTTAGGGTCGGCGACACAGTGCAAGTCATCGCAGGCCGTGAGAAAGGTAAAGTTGGAGAAGTCGTACGGCTTTACAAGCACAACAGCACTGTGATAGTGAAGGATCTGAACTTGAAGTCAAAGCACAAGAAAGGCACAGAGGATGAACCGGGTGAAATTGTCATGGTCAGTAGTATTTTTCTCAAAACTTCTTCTCTCCATTCCTCTTTCCTTGTATGCTCGCATATTTTACCTGGCAAGAACGTCGATTCAGTGTCATAATTATTATCTTCTGACGAGACTTTGGGGAATTATTTTTGCCAGATTGAAGGCCCCATTCATAGCTCGAACATGATGCTCTACTCAAAGGAGAAGAACGTGACGAGCAGGGTTGGGCACAAAATCCTCGAGGATGGCACCAAGGTCCGCTACCTGAAGAAGACCGGTGAAGTAATCGACAGCGTTGATAACTGGGTGAAGGTGTTCAAGGAAGGAGATTCCGAGTCATCATCGTAGTATGGAAACGCTGCACATGCTCTCAACCTTGGCTGCGCTTATTGCTGCCCAAACGCTTACTCGGCTGGTGCCGCTGCTTGTACTATCAGTTTTTTTTCTAGCTTCAGAGCCTCTTTTGTAAATTACTACTGCTACTACAAAGTGTCACCATTTTTGCAACGCTTGGTCCAGCGAGAAGGCCTTCGTTTTACATTTCTGTCATTTCGATGAATCGTAATGATCGCCTTTTTTATCGTGGTGATGGCCATGTGGAAATGCAGCACCACTGCTCTGTTTTGGCAAGTGTAGCAAAAATACTGCATGTGTATATCCGGCATATGAATGTGAGAAGAAGCCGGACACATGTATTGGAACTAGAGATCCGTAACCGGCCATGCCCTGCAAGTTCTTGAACTGTTTTGCATGGGCGTTGTACCTAGCAATTGTCCATTTGTCCTGTAACATGGAGTATGCCAATTCATGGGCAGCAGGGTTGAATTTCTAATGCATGCGCATGTGTTTCATTATATTACAGGGCATGTTCAGATTTAGCATAGTACTCCCTCGGTCCTATAATATAAGAGCGTTTTTGACACTACACTAGTTTACAAAACGTTTTTATATTACGGGACGGAGGGAGTAGTTCCAAAGGGGAACAATATTCAATTAGTTGAGATGACTTCCACTAGGTACGCTTTGATGACTTTCATTTGAATGTAGTTTCAGTTTCTTTTGGTAATTGTTGTTTGGCTGATTATTTAAGATTTCGGTATTCTCATCTAGCCAGTTAAGGGCTCTAACATGGATGACAAAAACGCACCCAGACGCATCCGCGGGCGGAGACCACCCAACCGCAGGCACCAAATGTCCGCTCGTAATTTTTTTTCCATACCCAGAGTACCCGAAACAATCAAAGATAAACATCACAATTCTTAAGCAACTGAAGGAAAGATATTCCAATGCAACAATAATTCAAATGAAAACATTACAATCCAAACATAAAGTTTTGAAATAAAATAGTTCAAGTTTGAATTCAACTTAGTCGGACACATGTTCTAATTATCCATATGAAACGCCCAAAGATGCTCAACCATATCATTATGGAGTTGCTCGTGAGTTTCTCGATTGCGAATTTGATGATGCATTTGGAGAAAATCTTCAAATGTCGTCGGATTCTGCTTTGGAAGCTGGATAGGATCACCCACGTTTTGAAAATTAAAATCATGGCAAACTCATCAACCTCATCGTCCACAATCATGTTGTACATGACTGCACAAGTTGTCATCACCTCTCACAATGTCTCTGAATCCCATAGTTTAGTAGGTTTGTGGAAAATTGCAAAACGGGTCTGGAGCACTCCAAATTCCCTCTTGACATCCTTTCTAGTTGCTTCTTGTCTTTGCGCAAAGTGACATTTTTTGTTACCCCTTGGTTCGGAGATGGTCTTGACTAAATTCGTCCACGGAGGGTAGATACCATCACAAAGATAGTACCCCTTGTTGTAGTCATGACAATTGATAGTATAGTTGCACCCAGGAGCTTCGCTGACACACAACTTTGCAAACAATGGAGACTGCTGCAGCACGTTGATGTCATTGAGAGACCAAAGCACACCAAAGAAAGATTGCCAAATCTAAAGGTCTTGTGATGAAATAGCTAGAAGAATGATGGTGGGCCTTTAGAGAGTGACCCTGGTATTGCCATATGGTCAGTTCTTTCATTTCCAGTGCATGCAATCCAGGGATCCGAGGAGACGTTTAGTGGCAGGAGACGTTCTCGTTGACTACGAGGTGACTACGGTGACTTTGTAAAATCTCATGATGATATGCCGGCTCAGTCTCTCAGATGTGCTCATAGAGGTGTGCGTGTGTGCGTTCATAGGGATGAGTGTATGCTCGTATATATGATCGCTTTGTGTCTGTACTGATATTAAAAAGACAGTAAAAGATATGAAAATCTTAATCTAACAGCTACCCGCAGTTTCCCGCAAAAAAACAGCTATCCGCAGTTAAATGGGATATTTTCTCTCGTTATGTTCGATTGAACCATAGACTTCAAATATGGAGCGGACAAAAAAGCCAAAACGAACACTGTGCACGGTTCACCATCCCTGGCTGGCTCGGTCCTCACCAGCCCCTTCGACTTGAATACTTTTTCAAAAATTGTTAACAAATTTCCAACAGTTGAAGAATTTTTTGAACACAAGTTGCAAACCATGTGGTTTTTTCAAATTTATCATTTTTTTAGAACACATGCATTACTTAAATTTGTCAACAAAAATTAGAAAACAGAATATTTTTTGAAATTCCAGACAATATTTAGAAAAAAGAGCATTTTTTGGTATTCCAATTCTTTTAAACAGAGTTTTAAAAAAATGTTCAACAACAACAACAAAGCCATTAGTCCCAAATAAGTTGGGGTTGGTTAGAGGTGAAACCCATAAGATCTCGCAACCAACTCATGGTTCTGACACATGGATATCAAGCTTCCACGCACCTCTGTCTATGCCTAGTTCTCTGGTCATACTCTAGTCCTTCATATCCCTCCTTACGGACTCTTTCCATGTCAAATTCTGTCTATCCCGGTCTCTCTTGTCATTATTGGCTCTGCACTGGCGCTTTTGGAGGCATGCATTGAATGTGCCCAAATCATCTCAGATGATGTTGGACAATCTCCTCTTCAATTGGCGCTACCCCCAACTCTATCTCGAATATTATCATTCCGGACTCGATATGAATTATATCAAAAAAAAGGGAAGAAAACTAAAAAATAGAAAAAAAGAAAAAGTTCTTAGGCCTTGACCCAACTAGGAAACGACATTGCTCCCGTAGGGCGCCTGTTGGGCCGGCCTTACATTCTTTTCTTTTTCTATTTCTTTCTCGTTTTTCTTTTTCCCGTTTCTTTATTTTGCTCTTCTCTCCTTTTTTTTTGTTTCCATTTCCAATTTTTACTTTTTTCAATTTTATGTTTCTTTTTCAGCGGTTGTTTAGAAATTTTAGAAAACTATCGCACTTTCTCGATTTTGTTCAATCTTATAAATAAACTTTGCTGTTTTGAAATATTGCTTAGAAATTAAAGAATTATTAGCTTCTTTGACAAAAAAATATTCGAAATTAAAATAAATTAGACTTAAAAAACTGTTCGCTTCTTTTCATAAAATGTACAAAAATTCAGAAAAGTTGAGAATTCCAAATTTCAGAAAATCTTCGCATTTTGAAAATTTCATTTACAAATTTATAAAATGTTCAGGAATTAAAGAAAATATCATTTTAAAAGTTTCATATTTTAAAAAATGTTATTGTTTTCAAAAAATTCTTTATAATTTCGAAAATGTTCAAAGAATTTCAAAAAATGTTATTGTTTTCATAAAATTCTTTATAATTTCGAAAAAATAGATATTTTTTAATTTTACTTCTATTTTTTAGAAAATCATGTTTTAAAAATTGTTCATCATTTCGAAAAATGTCCTTCATTCAATTGTATTTCTGTTTTTTTGAAAAATGTTTTGAGATCCCCAAAGTTCACGTTTAAAAATAAAATAAAATTTGTTTGAAAATTCGAAAACATTTCATAAATTGTTTTTAAATATTGGATCCGCCACTTTTTTTTTGAGAATCTATTGGATCCACCACGTGCTCTTATAAATTCGTGCAGCTAATTTTCCACTTGGACTTGCTAGCTCTGCTGGCTTTGATCTCATTGTAACGTGCGTGAGGTCTTGGGGATCTGCCCAATGGGCCGGCCGGGCGGTATATACATGCCGTGGTCAGGAGCGCAAGTACTTTAAAAAAGACCATCCTACCTTTTATTATGAATGGGTATGAAGAGGTTGTCTCCGTTGATGTTTTTAAAAGGTTGTACCGAAGTAGAATTGAAAATTAAAAGATATGAATTTTTTTAATCTACTGCCTACGTCCCATAATATAAGACATTTTTACCGTTCAAATTTAGTCTTACATTGCGAGACAGAGGTAGTAACAGCTATCCGCAGTTAAATGCGACATTTTCCCTCCTCATATTCGATGAACCATCGACTTAAAAGATGGAGCGGACAATAAAGCCAAAACGAACACTGTGCGCGGTTCACCATCTCTGGCTGGCCCGATCCTCACCAGCCGTCGGCTTGATCCCCGCCGCCGCCGGTGGCACTGTGCCGTGGCGTACGTGCTCCGCCACGACGTGCCATCCAGAAACGCGGGGATGTGCATGCATCAGGCTTCCGCGGCCCTTCTCCAGGCCTTCGCCGCCGCGGGCTCGTCGTGTCCAGGTCCAGGCTCCAGAGCCCGTCGGTGTCGTCTCGCCCTGCCGGCAACGTCACGTCACGGTGGCGAGTGGGGAGAAACAAGAAAGAATAAGCAAGGATAAGTCCAGACGCGGATCGCGTGGACTGCATCAACATCACCAGAAGATCGGTGTCACATCGGTCGATCTGCACCTGGACAGAGCACCCAACCCACAATGGAAAGGCGCACGGCCATTTCAGCCCTCTCGCTTTGCCGGCGAGGCCGCGGTGGTGGCGCCGGACGGGGGTCACCGCCGTGGGTGCAGCATCCCAGTGCGCGGAATCCGCCGGGGTGCTGCACGTGGACTTGCACTTGCATCCCCACCCAGGGGACTCGATCCTGGTTGTCCCATGCACTTACAGGGTGACGTGACGATCCTCTGTGGACCCTGAGCGAGTGTCGGCTGCGCCTCATTACCACCATTTGTCTCTTTCCATATAAGTTAGTGGGAACTGTAGCACTGTGCTAACAACCTGCAGCTTAGCTGTCTTCCATGCACCTGCTGGTGCACACAAGTATGATCTAGAAAGAGCGTGGACTGGCAGCTCCCTCGCCTGAACGGCAGCCAAGGGAGCACGGGGAGAGATCGAGATGATGGGCAGCGTCGGCGGCGGTGGCTCGCCGGAGCAGGACCAGCCCGTGTGCGTGACGGGCGCCACCGGCTACGTCGGCTCCTGGCTCGTCCGCACCCTGCTGCGGCGGGGACGCCGCGTCCACGCCACGGCGAGGGACCCAGGTATGGACATGTAGCTCTGCTCTACACAGTTGCCAGTGCCACCTATAAGTTCTTTCGAGGTCGATCGTCGATGTGCCCATGGCTGAGGTGGTGTGTGCTGCTCCGTGTGTCCGTCAGTCAAGGCGCGGCGGATGCTGTCGGCGGTGGAGGGGAAGGAGCGGCTCCGGGTGTTCCGGGCGGACATGGCCGAGGAAGGGAGCTTCGACGACGCCATCATCGGTTGCGCCACGCTCTTTCACGTCGCCGCCTCCATGGACCTCCACCTATCGCCCGACCAGCACGACGCCGGTGAGCCGTCCCCGCAGTGTTGACTTATTGCTCCGTCTTTGATAGCTGATATGCTGATTACCACACTCTAATACAGTCGTCTCTACTAAATCTCGATCTGTACAACATTTGATTTGACCAAGTTTAGTTAGTGCGTGTTCGTCCGGAAAATTTTACGTGTTAGTCGGATCTGGTGTTGACGGTGACACGTGTAAACTTGCAACTTGCAGAGGAGCGCGTGAGGTCGCAGGTGCTGGAGCCGGCGACGAGGGGCACCATCAACGTGCTGCGCTCCTGCGTCCGCGCCGGGACCGTCCGGCGGGTCGTCTTCACCTCCTCTGTCAGCACGTTGGCGGCGGCCGGCTCCGAGGGGTCAGTCGTCGACGAGTCGTGCCTCAGAGACCTCGGCGACGTCTGGGCCACCAAGCCCATCGGCTGGGTCTACATCCTGTCGAAGCGGCTGGCGGAGGAGGCCGCGTTCGGGTTCGCGCGGGAGAACGGCCTGCGCCTCGTGTCCGTCGTCCTGCCGACTGTCGCCGGCCCGTTCCTGACGCCGGCCGTGCCCACCAGCGTCC
The DNA here is from genome assembly GCF_018294505.1 of Triticum aestivum. Lineage (NCBI taxonomy): Eukaryota > Viridiplantae > Streptophyta > Magnoliopsida > Poales > Poaceae > Triticum > Triticum aestivum. The sequence goes on from NC_057814.1 coordinate 561,232,544, forward strand.
AGCTCCTGCTGTCTCCCATAACACGTATCTACTGCTAGCTCAGAAGCCGGCCATTTTCATTCCTTTCTCTGGCTGACACGAGGGTTCTTGCTCTGCGCCGGCTGCAGGTGACCCGAAGCTGTGCGCGCTGCTGGCGTCGGTGCACGCGCGGTTCGGGTGCGTGCCGCTGGCGCACGTCCAGGACGCCTGCGACGCGCACCTCTTCCTCGCGGACGCGCCGGCCGCCGAGGGGCGGTACCTGTGCGTCGGCGGCAGCCACGCCATGGCCGACATCGCCCGGCTGCTCGCCTCGCACTACTCTCCGTTCAACCCCGAGAAGAGGCACGCGGTTGACCTCACCTCGGAGCTCCATTTTTCAGGTGTTTGAGTGGTCTGGTCTGAGGTGAAGTTGTTTTGATGCAGGTTTGGTGATGATCTCGACGGTGCGAGCCCGGCGTCCCAGGTGTCGTCCAAGCGGCTGCTGGATCTGGGGTTCAGGTTCGGGCACGACGCCGGGGACATCCTCAGGGATGCAGTTGCGCAGTGCGTCGACCACGGCTTCCTGGAGCCGCCTGGTGGATGTGACTAGTACAGTATTAGTGTAAAAAACGCTATCATATTATGAGCTCTTATATCATGAGACGGGAGGAGTATTAACTAGCTAGTGGCGTTTTATGGAAGGCTCCGTTAATTTTCTATTACTTCATGAAACCGCACCGTGGTACACTCCCGCCTGAATGTATTTCAAACTTGAGGAGCTTTTACAGAGTCGAGTCTCACGCCACACACCGGCGTCTTCATTTAACTCATTTGATTTTAGCCGGTTAGAACGGGCGGTCAAAGCAACGACGGCGGTCTTGATCGTAGCACCAGTGTCGATGTTAAGGGAAGGAAAGGCTTGCTAGACAGGAATTTAATATCCGGGTTTGTACAATAGTAAGTTTTAAATATGTACTACTTTATTAATAACTGGTTCACTTTACAATCTCACAAAATGTGTTAAGTACCCGGTTTTTATTCTACAGCCCATTTTTCTTCTCTCTCCTCCAACTAAATAAAGATATACTATTTTAGTTCTTCTAGTCTGCTTATGTAATCCTATTGCATCGATCAGCCACACTTAACGAATTTGCCCTCCTAAACGTCGGCGGCCCCGTCTGCCCGTGAACAGTGACGGTCACCCTTCAAATGTCCTCTTTTACAATAGATGCCTTATTGGCAAATCATTAAATCCGTACAATTACGTGCAATGTAAACCTAGTCTAAATCTTTGATAGCGCTTGTTCGCCTCCAAGTCCTTGTTCCTGCCCGTGTCCACGCCCAGTAGCCGTCCGACCAACAAAGCGAAGGTCCAACCGCCGGCGAGGTAGAGTAGGAATGGGACACAAGGCATTGTCGTCTCCCATGTCCTACTCTTCCTCGCCGGAGCCCGTGGCCTCGATGTCACCATTCGAGGTGAGGTCCACCATAAACCACTCATGGTCGGAGCCTGACACCTCCACCACTTGGTTTGGTTGCGGCATCAGCGGGTGCCGGTCACCCGTAGCGGCTGCGTGGCGACGTGCGACTCCACCTCCGCTGTTGGAAAACGTAGTAGAAAAAAATTTGCCCTACGATCATGATCCCAAGAACACTATGAAGATGCATACAAGATTAGATCGGATCATTACAACTTCGAGTTACAGCTGAAGAAGAGTTAGTGTGGATCGTTCTTGAAGTCCCTCGAACCGTTCATAATGATCGCTCGAACAGAAGACTAAAAGCACAACCTCTCTACAGATTATGAGCGTATAGGCTTCACGATTCGCCAGCGCTTCGCCGTCCAGAGTTAATCGTCACCAGGGAATTAGGGGGAGAAGAAGAGAACCGCACCAGGCTTCTCTATTATGAGGAACAAGAAAACTAGAACTAGATCAAGTCTAGATCAAGAGAGGGACAGAGGGGGCACCCGAGACAACAGAAGATAACTTGTCTCTAGGGGGCGCCCCTCCTCATGTATATATAGGTGTAAGGGGAGGGGGCAGCCAACCTGGGGAGGGGTCCTCCCCTTGTTGTGCCCCAAAGGGAGAGGGACCCCCTCTCCCAATCCAATTCGGCCCCCAAAGCTTGTCCCCTATTATGCCTTATTGATAATTTCTTTAGCCCGTTGATATTAAATATATTCTAAAAGCCTCCTAATTGATATTAGAACGGTTATCATTATTTAACATCTTCGAAAACATTTCCCACCTATATATCAATTCCCAGTATTGCCCGGTAAATCCCGAAACGCTTTCGGTTTCTCTCGAAACTATTTCTAATATTCGCAAAAATATTTCTTGAATATTTTATCATAACTCTTACTGCACTAATACTCAATAGATCGTGATTCCTTTAAGCTTGTGACCCAACAGATTTGTTAAGACATAGACATAAAAAACCTTTTGTTCAATGACCAATAGCAGAACCGTGGATATCCATATTGATCCCTATGAATACATGAATGTCATTCATGAACCTTTGATTATCATGTGTTGTTCTCTTTGCTTCACGATACTTTACAAAAGCCGAGGTGAGATATATCAGTACCCTCTTGAGTCATTCTCTTGAGTCGTTCTAATACTGAATTTTGCTTAAAAACTCTTTCATTGACCTCAGCAAGAAACTCTTCCTGATGTTTTCACACTAAACCATTTTAGTATCTTGTTAATATGTATTTTGGCCGAGCCTTAGCAGGCACTACTATCTCCATAGATTATTATGTCTAATACCCAGGCTATATTGCCTAAGTACTTTACTGAAAATTAGTTTCAATAAAGTCCTAATCTGTGTCAAGAATTTATATATGTTCCAATCAACAATGTGTCATGCACACACATTGTTTAGAAAAATTATCATGCTCCCACTTACTTTCTTGTAAATACAAGCATCTTTGCTTTCCTCGATGAAATCAAATTATTTGACTATTTCATCATAATGAAGATTTCAACTTTACTATGCTTGCTTCAGTCCATTATAGGATCTCTTGAAGTTTGCACACTTACTCGCATCCTCTGGATTGACAAAATTTTCTTGGGCCGTATCATATATACAATATCCTGCTTCTATTACCATCTCATGGGAAACCTTTTGACATCCATCTATTATATATCATAATTGAAATATGTAGTAATTGCTAGTTTAACCCGAACTAACTTGAAGTATTGCTATGAGGAGACAATCTTGGTATAGTCAATTCCTTGATCTTGTCATAAACTATTTGCAACAAGTAAAACATTTTTATATTTGTTAGTTTATAGATCCATTACTATACGTTGGGCTCTAAGTCTTTTGGAGGGTTAATCAAGTTCTAAACTTGAATTATGTATATGATACTATGTTGGTTTACTTTGGCATATAGCCAATTGTGGAGTCAGGGTCCATCAACGCTTCTTTGTGTATTATAGGTCCATTGTTTGTTCAACAATATCTTGTCTGCATACCATGAAGAGTTGCACGACTTTGCCCAACTTATATAGTTGAGCTGCAAGTTTGACCAAAATCTTTATATCGCATGTAGAGATTTTCGTACCGGTCGCAGTAGTGAATATATTCTTGGACTACTTCCAGTGTTTCTTTCCATTGACCCTATTACGAAGATTCTGTAATCTCGTCGAGTTGCACTATACTCCCACTTACCTTTTTGCAGAAAATGATTTCTTTAAAATTTTACCGCACTCTATGGAGAAACACCTTGCCTCAGCGTAGTGCTAGAGAAATACCCAATTATTTGGGATAACCATCAAAGTAGCACTTATCTGACTTGGGACATAAGCTCGTAAACACTTTTATTTAGTCTTATATTCCCAAATGTAAGAAAAGACCAAATGTGTTGGCATACCATACTATACATTATATGGTGTCATTTCAACAGTTTTGATGGCGCTCTTTTCAGTGTAAAAGCCGCAGTCTCTAAAGCATCACATCAAAAGTATAATGTCATATTGATTAATGCCATCTTTGATCTCACCGTTTCATAGATAGTTTGATTACATCTAGTCAAAATATACTACTCTTAGTAATGTTCTGGGAAGTGCAAGCTATAAAATTCTTTTCACAGCTCATCAGACATTCGCTAAATTTTTAAATCGAACTTTCCTTTATGCAATCCAATTGTAGAGACATAATTTTCTTGTTACAATAATTTCTACTTCATCCTGAAAAACTTACGAAACATTTCAAAGGATCCAGATTTATGTCTCAATAAGTAATATAAATATCTGTTTGAGTCGTCTTTGAAGATAGATAAATCCACTGCTTGCAACAACACTTCGGAATACACATTTTACATCAAGCAAATTAATGCATTATTTTATTGATTGCATCATCACCCCACCGAAACTAAAACATCTCATATTTGATTCCTTTGCAAATATTTTAGTAATTTTGAAGTTTGGCATCACATGAGTTAGTATAGCTTGTGCTTGATTTAATTTGAACTTCTTTACCTCCTCAAGAGAGTCACTTCTCCTTCCAAATAGTCAACCTCTGAATAAGGCGATCAACCAAATATTTGAAACTGTCACTCTTGTCCAGACCAGGAGTAGCCGCAACCCAAATATTTATCATTCATTGCTTCTTTCATAATATTGACAGTGGAGCAGACATGAGCCTTCATGTTCACCTCTGCGCTAGGACTAAAAAATGTTGGATTTATTCACACTAACAAGTTACCTAAAAGCCAAACAATACATGTCTAGAATTGATTTTAAGCAGGCAATATTCTAGATATTGGCTTTCATTAAAATTAGGGAGTCATCAACGAAAAGAAAATTAGTAATTAGTGATGCATCTCAACATACCTTAACTCTCACTAGAGCAACACTCTCTTCAGTACGTGTCAGTAATGTTGCCAGTCCCTCAATGCGAAAGCAGAAAAAGATAGCGGGATAACAAATCCCCTTGCCGTTACCCTCACGATAGTTTGAATGCCCCGATCTCCTATGGATTATAGCGCACTCTGTACTCCACAAATAGACGTCAAAACTGCATTCCTTAACGAATTCCTTAAATAAGAGTTGTATATGATGCAACCAGAAGTTCTGTCGATCCTAAAGGGGCTAACAAAATGTGCAAATTCCAGCGATCCATCTATGGACTGCTGCAAGCATCTCAGAGTCGGAATATACGCTTTGATGAGGTGATTAAATCATATGGTTTTATACAGACTTATGGTGCAGCCTGTATTTACAAGAAAGTGAGTGGGAGCTCTGTAGCATTTCTAATATTATATGTGGATGACATATTATTGATTGGAAATGATATAGAATTTCTGGATAGCATAAAAGGATACTTGAATAAGAATTTTTCAATGAAAGACCTCAGTGAAGCTGCTTATATATTGGGACTTTCACAAAGCACATACCTTGATAAAGTTTTGAAGTTCAAAATGGATCAATCAAAGAAAGGGTTCTTGCCTGTGTTACAAGGTGTGAAGTTGAGTAAGACTCAATGCCCGACCACTTCAGAAGATAGAGAGAAGATGAAAGATGTTCCCTATGCTTCAGCCATAGGCTCTATCATGTATGCAATGCTGTGTACCAGACCTGATGTGTGCCTTGCTATAAGTCTAGCAGGGAGGTACCAAAGTAATCCAGGAGTGGATCACTGGACAGCGGTCAAGAACATCCTGAAATACCTGAAAAGGACTAAGGATATGTTTCTCGTTTATGGAGGTGACAAAGAGCTCATCGTAAATGGTTACGTTGATGCAAGCTTTGACACTCATCCGGACGATTCTAAATCACAAACCGGATACGTGTTTACATTGAACGGTGGTGCTGTCAGTTGGTGCAGTTCTAAACAAAGCGTTGTGGCGGGATCTACGTGTGAGGCGGAATACATAGCTGCTTCGGAAGCAGCAAATGAAGGAGTCTGGATGAAGGAGTTCATATTCGATCTAGGTGTCATACCTAGTGCATCGGGTCCAATGAAAATCTTTTGTGACAATACTGGTGCAATTGCCTTGGCAAAGGAATCCAGATTTCACAAGAGAACCAAGCACATCAAGAGATGCTTCAATTCCATCCGGGATTTAGTCCAGGCGGGAGACATAGAAATTTGCAAGATACATACAGATCTGAATGTTGCAGACCCGTTGACTAAGCCTCTTCCACGAGCAAAACATGATCAGCACCAAGGCTCCATGGGTGTTAGAATCATTACTGTGTAATCTGGATTATTGACTCTAGTGCAAGTGGGAGACTGAAGGAAGTATGCCCTAGAGGCAATAATAAAGTTATTATTTATTTCCTTATATCATGATAAATGTTTATTATTCATGCTAGAATTGTATTTACCGGAAACATGATACATGTGTGAATACATAGACAAACAGAGTGTCACTAGTATGCCTCTACTTGACTAGCTCGTTGATCAAAGATGATTATGTTTCCTAGCCATTGACATGAGTTGTCATTCGATTAACGGGATCACATCATTAGGAGAATGATGCGATTGACTTGACCCATTCCGTTAGCTTAGCACAGGATCGTTTAGTATGTTGCTAATGCTTTCTTCATGACTTATACATGTTCCTATGACTATGAGATTATGCAACTCCCGTTTACCGGAGGAACACTTTGTGTGCTACCAAACGTCACAACGTAACTGGGTGATTATAAAGGTGCTCTAGAGGTGTCTCCGAAGGTACTTGTTGGGTTGGCGTATTTCGAGATTAGGATTTGTCACTCCGATTGTCGGAGAGGTATCTCTGGGCCCACTTGGTAATGCACATCACTTAAAGCCTTGCAAGCATAGCAACTAATGAGTTAGTTGCGGGATGATGTATTACGGAACGAGTAAAGAGACTTGCCGGTAACCAGATTGAACTAGGTATTGAGATACCGACGATCGAATCTCGGGCAAGTAACATACCAATGACAAAGGGAACAACGTATGTTGTTATGCGGTTTGACCGATAAAGATCTTCGTAGAATATGTGGGAGCCAATATGAGCATCCAGGTTCCGCTATTGGTTATTGACCGGAGACGTGTCTCAGTCATGTCTACATAGTTCTCGAACCGGTAGGGTCCGCACGCTTAAAGTTAGATGACGGTTATATTATGAGTTTATGTGTTTTGATGTACCAAAGGAGTTCGGAGTCCCGGATGAGATCAGGGACATGACGAGGAGTCTCGAAATGGTCGAGACGTAAAGATCGATATATTGGACGACTATATTCGGACATCGGAAAGGTTCCGAGTGATTCGGGTATTTTTCGGAGTACCGGAGAGTTACGGGAATTCGTATTGGGCCTTAATGGGCCATACAGGAAAGGAGAGAAAGGCCCCAAAGGGTGGCCGCACCCCTCCCCATGGACTAGTCCGAATTGGACTAGGGAGGGGGGGGGGGCGCCCCCTTCCTTCCTTCTCCTTCTCCCTTCCCTTCTCCTACTCCAACAAGGAAAGGAGGAGTCCTACTCCCGGTGGGAGTAGGACTCCCCCCTTGGCGCGCCCTCCTCCTAGGCCGGCCGCCTCCGCCCTTGCTCCTTTATATACGGGGTCAGGGGGGGACCCCAAAGACACAACAATTGATCTCTTGATCTCTTAGCCGTGTGCGGTGCCGCCCTCCACCATAGTCCACCTCGATAATATCGTAGCGGTGCTTAGGCGAAGCCCTGCGTCGGTAGAACATCATCATCGTCACCACGCCGTCGTGCTGACGGAATTCTCCCTCAAAGCTCGGCTGGATCGGAGTTCGAGGGACGTCATCGAGCTGAACGTGTGCTAAACTCGGAGGTGCCGTACGTTCGGTACTTGGATCGGTCGGATCGTGAAGACGTACCGACTACATCAACCGCGTTGTGCTAACGCTTCCGCTTTCGGTTTACAAGGGTACGTGGACAACACTCTCCCCTCTCGTTGCTATGCATCACCATGATCTTGCGTGTGCGTAGATTTTTTTTGAAATTACTACGTTCCCCAACAGTGGCATCCGAGCCTGGTTTTATGCGTAGATGTCATATGCACGAGTAGAACACAAGTGAGTTGTGGGCGATATAAGTCATACTGCTTACCAGCATGTCATACTTTGGTTCAGCGGTATTGTTGGATGAAGCGGCCCGGACCGATATTACGCGTACGCTTACGCGAGACTGGTTCTACCGACGTGCTTTGCACATAGGTGGCTGGCGGGTGTCAGTTTCTCCAACTTTAGTTGAACCGAGTGTGGCTACGCCCGGTCCTTGCGAAGGTTAAAACCGCACCAACTTGACAAACTATCGTTGTGGTTTTGATGCGTAGGTAAGAACGGTTCTTGCTACGCCCGTAGCAGCCACGTAAAACTTGCAACAACAAAGTAGAGGACGTCTAACTTGTTTTTGCAGGGCATGTTATGATGTGATATGGTCAAAGCATGATGCTAAATTTATTGTGTGAGATGATCATGTTTTGTAACTGAGTTATCGGCAACTGGCAGGAGCCATATGGTTGTTGTTTTATTGTATGCAATGCAATCGCCCTGTAATGCTTTACTTTATCACTAAGCGGTAGCGATAGTCGTAGAAGCATAAGATTGGCAAGACAACAACGATGCTACGATGGAGATCAAGGTGTCGCGCCGGTGACGATGGTGATCATGACGGTGCTTCGGAGATGGAGATCACAAGCACAAGATGTTGATTGCCATATCATATCACTTATATTGATTGCATGTGATGTTTATCTTTTATGCATCTTATCTTGCTTTGATTGACGGTAGCATTATAAGATGATCCCTCACTAAATTATCAAAGTATAAGTGTTCTCCCTGAGTATGCACCGTTGCGAAAGTTCTTCGTGCTGAGACACCACGTGATGATCGGGTGTGATAGGCTCTACGTTCAAATACAACGGGTGCAAAACAGTTGCACACGCGGAATACTCAGGTTAAGCTTGACGAGCCTAGCATATAACAGATATGGCCTCGGAACACGGAGAACGAAAGGTCGAGCATGAATCATATAGTAGATATGATCAACATAGTGATGTTCACTGTGGAAACTACTCCATCTCACGTGATGATCGGACATGGTTTAGTTGATATGGATCACGTGCTCACTTAGAGGATTAGAGGGATGTCTATCTAAGTGGGAGTTCTTAAGTAATATGATTAATTGAACTTGAATTTATCATGAACTTAGTACCTGATAGTATCTTGCTTGTCTATGTTGATTGTAGATAGATGGCCCGTGCTATTGTTCCGTTGAATTTTAATGCGTTCCTTGAGAAAGCAAAGTTGAAAGATGATGGTAGCAATTACACGGATTGGGTCCGTAACTTGAGGATTATCCTCATTGCTGCACAGAAGAATTACGTCCTAGAAGCACCACTAGGTGTACCACCTACGCCAGCAACTGCAGACATTGTGAATGCCTGGCAGTCACGTGTTGATGACTACTCGATAGTTCAATGTGCCATGCTTTACGGCTTAGAACCGGGACTTCAACGACGTTTTGAAACGTCATGGAGCATATGAGATGTTCCAGGAGTTGAAGTTAATACTTCAAAAGAATGCCCGGATTGAGAGATATGAAGTCTCCAATAAGTTCTACAGCTGCAAGATGGAGGAGAATAGTTCTGTCAGTGAGCATATACTCAAAATGTCTGGGTATAATAATCACATGATTCAACTGGGAGTTAATCTTCCGGATGATAGCGTCATTGACAGAATTCTCCAATCACTGCCACCAAGCTACAAGAGCTTCGTGATGAACTATAACATGCAAGGGATGGATAAGACAATTCCCGAGCTCTTCGCAATGCTAAAGGCTGCGGAGGTAGAAATCAAAAAGGAGCATCAAGTGTTGATGGTCAATAAGACCACCAGTTTCAAGAAAAAGGGCAAAGGGAAGAAGAAGGGGAACTTCAAGAAGAACAGCAAGCAAGTTGCTGCTCAGGAGAAGAAACCCAAGTCTGGACCTAAGCCTGAGACTGAGTGCTTCTACTGCAAGCAGACTGGTCACTGGAAGCGGAACTGCCCCAAGTATTTGGCGGATAAGAAGGATGACAAGGTGAACAAAGGTATATGTGATATACATGTTATTGATGTGTACCTTACTAATGCTCGCAGTAGCACCTGGGTATTTGATACTGGTTCTATTGCTAATATTTGCAACTCAAAACAGGGGCTACGGATTAAGCAAAGATTGGCTAAGGACGAGGTGACGATGCGCGTGGGAAATGGTTCCAAAGTCGATGTGATCGCGGTCGGCACGCTACCTCTACATCTACCTTCGGGATTAGTTTTAGACCTAAATAATTGTTATTTGGTGCTAGCGTTAAGCATGAACATTATATCTGGATCTTGTTTGATGCGAGACGGTTATTCATTTAAATCAGAGAATAATGGTTGTTCTATTTATATGAGTAATATCTTTTATGGTCATGCACCCTTGAAGAGTGGTCTATTTTTGTTGAATCTCGATAGTAGTGATACACATATTCATAATATTGAAGCCAAAAGATGCAGAGTTGATAATGATAGTGCAACTTATTTGTGGCACTGCCGTTTAGGTCATATCGGTGTAAAGCGCATGAAGAAACTCCATACTGATGGACTTTTGGAACCACTTGATTATGAACCACTTGGTACTTGCGAACCGTGCCTCATGGGCAAGATGACTAAAACGCCGTTCTCCGGAACTATGGAGAGAGCAACATATTTGTTGGAAATCATACATACAGATGTATGTGGTCCGATGAATATTGAGGCTCGTGGCGGATATCGTTATTTTCTCACCTTCACAGATGATTTGAGCAGATATGGGTATATCTACTTAATGAAACATAAGTATGAAACATTTGAAAAGTTCAAAGAATTTCAGAGTGAAGTTGAAAATCATCGTAACAAGAAAATAAAGTTTCTACGATCTGATCGTGGAGGAGAATATTTGAGTTATGAGTTTGGTCTTCATTTGAAACAATGCGGAATAGTTTCGCAACTCACACCACCCGGAACACCACAGCGTAATGGTGTGTCCGAACGTCGTAATCGTACTCTACTAGATATGGTGCGATCTATGATGTCTCTTACTGATTTACCGCTATCGTTTTGGGGTTATGCTTTAGAGACGGCCGCATTCACGTTAAATAGGGCACCATCAATATCCGTTGAGACGACGCCTTATGAACTGTGGTTTGGCAAGAAACCAAAGTTGTCGTTTCTTAAAGTTTGGGGCTGCGATGCTTATGTGAAAAAGTTTCAACCTGATAAGCTCGAACCCAAATCGGAGAAATGTGTCTTCATAGGATACCCAAAGGAGACTGTTGGGTACACCTTCTATCACATATCTGAAGGAAAAACTTTTGTTGCTAAATTCGGAATTTTTCTGGAGAAGGAGTTTCTCTCGAAGGAAGTTAGTGGGAGCAAAGTAGAACTTGATGAGGTAACTGTATCTGCTCCCTTATTGGAAAGTAGTTCATCGCAGAAATCGGTTTCTGCGACACCTACACCAATTAGTGAGGAAGATAATGATGATGATCATGAAACTTCAGATCAAGTTATTACTGAACCTCGTAGGTCAACCAGAGTAAGATCCGCACCAGAGTGGTATGGTAATCCTGTTCTGGAAGTTATGTTACTGGACCATGACGAACCTACGAACTATGAAGAAGCGATGGTGAGCCCAGATTCCGCGAAATGGCTTGAGGCCATGAAATCTGAGATGGGATCCATGTACGAGAACAAAGTGTGGACTTTGGTTGACTTGCCCGATGATCGCCAAGCAATTGAGAATAAATGGATCTTCAAGAAGAGGACTGACGCTGACGGTAATGTTACTGTCTATAAAGCTCGACTTGTTGCAAAAGGTTTTCAACAAGTTTAAGGGATTGACTACGATGAGACCTTCTCACCCGTAGCGATGCTTAAGTCTGTCCGAATCATGTTAGCAATTGCCGCATTTTATGATTATGAAATTTGGCAAATGGATGTCAAAACTGCATTCCTGAATGGATTTCTGGAAGAAGAGTTGTATATGATGCAACTGGAAGGTTTTGTTGATCCAAAGGGAGCTAACAAAGTGTGCAAGCTCCAGCGATCCATTTATGAACTAGTGCAAGCCTCTCGGAGTTGGAATAAATGCTTTGATAGTGTGATCAAAGCATTTGGTTTTGTACAGACTTTTGGAGAAGACTGTATTTACAAGAAAGTGAGTGGGAGCTCTGTAGCATTTCTGATATTATATGTGGATGACATATTGCTGATTGGAAATGATATAGAATTTCTGGATAGCATAAAGGGATACTTGAATAAGAGTTTTTCAATGAAAGACCTCGGTGAAGCTGCGTATATATTGGGCATCAAGATCTATAGAGATAGATCAAGACGCTTAATTGGACTTTCACAAAGCACATACCTTGACAAAGTTTTGAAGAAGTTCAAAATGGATCAAGCAAATAAAGGGTTCTTGCCTGTGTTACAAGGTGTGAAGTTGAGTAAGACTCAATGCCCGACCATTGCAGAAGATAGAGAGAAGATGAAAGATGTTCCCTATGCTTCAGCCATAGGCTCTATCATGTATGCAATGCTGTGTACCAGACCTGATGTGTGCCTTGCTATAAGTCTAGCAGGGAGGTACCAAAGTAATCCAGGAGTGGATCACTGGACAGCGGTCAAGAACATCCTGAAATACCTGAAAAGGACTAAGGATATGTTTCTCGTTTATGGAGGTGACAAAGAGCTCATCGTAAATGGTTACGTTGATGCAAGCTTTGACACTCATCCGGACGATTCTAAATCACAAACCGGATACGTGTTTACATTGAACGGTGGTGCTGTCAGTTGGTGCAGTTCTAAACAAAGCGTTGTGGCGGGATCTACGTGTGAGGCGGAATACATAGCTGCTTCGGAAGCAGCAAATGAAGGAGTCTGGATGAAGGAGTTCATATCCGATCTAGGTGTCATACCTAGTGCATCGGGTCCAATGAAAATCTTTTGTGACAATACTGGTGCAATTGCCTTGGCAAAGGAATCCAGATTTCACAAGAGAACCAAGCACATCAAGAGATGCTTCAATTCCATCCGGGATTTAGTCCAGGCGGGAGACATAGAAATTTGCAAGATACATACAGATCTGAATGTTGCAGACCCGTTGACTAAGCCTCTTCCACGAGCAAAACATGATCAGCACCAAGGCTCCATGGGTGGTAGAATCATTACTGTGTAATCTGGATTATTGACTCTAGTGCAAGTGGGAGACTGAAGGAAGTATGCCCTAGAGGCAATAATAAAGTTATTATTTATTTCCTTATATCATGATAAATGTTTATTATTCATGCTAGAATTGTATTTACCGGAAACATGATACATGTGTGAATACATAGACAAACAGAGTGTCACTAGTATGCCTCTACTTGACTAGCTCGTTGATCAAAGATGATTATGTTTCCTAGCCATTGACATGAGTTGTCATTCGATTAACGGGATCACATCATTAGGAGAATGATGCGATTGACTTGACCCATTCCGTTAGCTTAGCACAGGATCGTTTAGTATGTTGCTAATGCTTTCTTCATGACTTATACATGTTCCTATGACTATGAGATTATGCAACTCCCGTTTACCGGAGGAACACTTTGTGTGCTACCAAACGTCACAACGTAACTGGGTGATTATAAAGGTGCTCTAGAGGTGTCTCCGAAGGTACTTGTTGGGTTGGCGTATTTCGAGATTAGGATTTGTCACTCCGATTGTCGGAGAGGTATCTCTGGGCCCACTTGGTAATGCACATCACTTAAAGCCTTGCAAGCATAGCAACTAATGAGTTAGTTGCGGGATGATGTATTACAGAACGAGTAAAGAGACTTGCCGGTAACCAGATTGAACTAGGTATTGAGATACCGACGATCGAATCTCGGGCAAGTAACATACCAATGACAAAGGGAACAACGTATGTTGTTATGCGGTTTGACCGATAAAGATCTTCGTAGAATATGTGGGAGCCAATATGAGCATCCAGGTTCCGCTATTGGTTATTGACCGGAGACGTGTCTCAGTCATGTCTACATAGTTCTCGAACCGGTAGGGTCCGCACGCTTAAAGTTAGATGACGGTTATATTATGAGTTTATGTGTTTTGATGTACCAAAGGAGTTCGGAGTCCCGTATGAGATCAGGGACATGACGAGGAGTCTCGAAATGGTCGAGACGTAAAGATCGATATATTGGACGACTATATTCGGACATCGGAAAGGTTCCGAGTGATTCGGGTATTTTTCGGAGTACCGGAGAGTTACGGGAATTCGTATTGGGCCTTAATGGGCCATACAGGAAAGGAGAGAAAGGCCCCAAAGGGTGGCCGCACCCCTCCCCATGGACTAGTCCGAATTGGACTAGGGAGGGGGGGGGCGCCCCCTTCCTTCCTTCTCCTTCTCCCTTCCCTTCTCCTACTCCAACAAAGAAAGGAGGAGTCCTACTCCCGGTGGGAGTAGGACTCCCCCCTTGGCGCGCCCTCCTCCTAGGCCGGCCGCCTCCGCCCTTGCTCCTTTATATACGGGGTCAGGGGGGGGGACCCCAAAGACACAACAATTGATCTCTTGATCTCTTAGCCGTGTGCGGTGCCGCCCTCCACCATAGTCCACCTCGATAATATCGTAGCGGTGCTTAGGCGAAGCCCTGCGTCGGTAGAACATCATCATCGTCATCACGCCGTCGTGCTGACGGAACTCTCCCTCAAAGCTTGGCTGGATCGGAGTTCGAGGGACGTCATCGAGCTGAACGTGTGCTGAACTCGGAGGTTCCGTATGTTCGTTACTTGGATCGGTTGGATCGTGAAGACGTACGACTACATCAACCGCGTTGTGCTAACGCTTCCGCTTTCGGTCTGCGAGGGTACGGTGACAACACTCTCCCCTCTCGTTGCTATGCATCACCATGATCTTGCGTGTGCGTAGATTTTTTTTGAAATTACTACGTTCCCCAACACTTCCCCGCAGGGGTGCACTACATAACCCAACACGCTCGATCCCATTTGGCCGGACACACTTTCCTGGGTCATGCCCCACCTCGGAAGATCAACACATCGCAGCCCTACCTAGGCACAACAGAGAGGTCAGCACACCGGTCTAATCCTATGGCGCAGGGGTCTGGGCCCATCGCCCATTGCACACCTGCACATTGCGTGGGCGGCCGGAAGCAGACCTAGCCTAGCAGGCATTACAGTCCAATCCGGCGTGCGCCGCTCAGTCGCTGACGTCACGAAGGCTTCGGCTGATACCACGACGTCGAGTGCCCATAACTTTCCCACGTAGTTGGTTAGTGCGTATAGACCAAATGGCCAGACTCATATCAAATACCAAGAACGCGTTAAGCGTGTTATTTTTAAGTATCCGCGGATGCCGACCAGGGCCAGGCCCACCTCTCTCCTAGGTGGTCTCAACCTGCCCTGTCGCTCCGCTACAAAGTAACAGTCGGGGGTCGTCGGGAACCCAGGCCCACCTCTACCGGGATGGAGCCACCTGCCCCTTCAGCCCCCATCTCCGAACAGTATCATAAGTAATGTAACAGTATAAAGTATATAGCATATGCCCGTGATCACCTCCCGAAGTGATCACCGCCCAGTAGTACAGCATGGCAGACGGACAAGAGTGTAGGGCCACTAATGGATTACTAGCATCCTATACTAAGCATTTAGGATTGCAGGTAAGGGTAACAACTGTAGCAACAATGACAAGCTATGCAGCAGAATAGGATTAACCGAAAGCACTAACATGCTACACTACTCTAATGCAAGCAGTAGAACGGAATAGGTGATATCTGGTGATCAAGGGGGGGCTTGCCTGGTTGCTCTGGCAAGAAGGGTTCATCGTCGATGTAGTCGATCACAGGGGTACCGGCATCGGTCTCAGGGTCTACCGGAAAGAAGTAACGAAGGGGGAACACAATAAATAACAGAGCAATCAAAGCATCACAAAGCATAACATGACAAAAGCGGTGCTAGATGTGCCCTAACGCGGTAGTAGGTGATAACGGCAAAGGGGGGAAACATCCGGGAAAGTATCTGAAGGAAATATGCCCTAGAGGCAACAATAAAGTTATTATTTATTTCCTTATATCATGATAAATGTTTATTATTCATGCTAGAATTGTATTAACCGGAAACATGATACATGTGTGAATACATAGACAAACAGAGTGTCACTAGTATGCCTCTACTTGACTAGCTCGTTGATCAAAGATGGTTATGTTTCCTAGCCATAGACATGAGTTGTCATTTGATTAATGGGATCACATCATTAGGAGAATGATGTGATTGACTTGACCCATTCCGTTAGCTTAGCACTCGATCGTTTAGTATGTTGCTATTGCTTTCTTCATGACTTATACATGTTCCTATGACTATGAGATTATGCAACTCCCGTTTACCGGAGGAACACTTTGTGTGCTACCAAACGTCACAACGTAACTGGGTGATTATAAAGGTGCTCTACAGGTGTCTCCGAAGGTACTTGTTGGGTTGGCGTATTTCGAGATTAGGATTTGTCATCCCGATTGTCGGAGAGGTATCTCTGGGCCCTCTCGGTAATGCACATCACTTAAGCCTTGCAAGCATTGCAACTAAGGAGTTTATTGCAAGAAGATGTATTACAGAACGAGTAAAGAGACTTGCCGGTAACGAGATTGAACTAGGTATTGAGATACCAACGATCGAATCTCGGGCAAGTAACATACCGATGACAAAGGGAACAACGTATGTTGTTATGGGGTCTGACCGATAAAGATCTTCGTAGAATATGTGGGAACCAATATGAGCATCCAGGTTCCGCTATTGGTTATTGACCGGAGACGTGTCTCGGTCATGTCTACATAGTTCTCGAACCCGTAGGGTCCGCACGCTTAACGTTACGATGACATTTATATTATGAGTTTATATGTTTTGATGTACCGAAGGTTGTTCGGAGTCCCGGATGTGATCACGGACATGACGAGGAGTCTCGAAATGGTCGAGACATAAAGATTGATATATTGGACGACTATATTCGGACACCGGAAATGTTCAGGGTGATTTCGGAGAAAACCGGAGTGCCGGAGGGTTACCGGAACCCCCCGGGAGAAGTAATGGGCCTTATGGGCCTTAGTGGAGAGAGAGAGAGGGGCAGCCAGGAGGGGCCGCGCGCCCCCTCCCCCTCTGGTTCGAATTGGACTAGGAGAGGGGGGCGGCGCACCCTTTCCTTCTCCCTCCCCCCTTCCTTTCCCCCTCATAGTAGGAGTAGGAAAGAGGGGAGTCCTACTCCTACTAGGAGGAGGAGGACTCCTCCTGGCGCGCCAACAAGGGCCGGCCGGCCTCCCCCTTGCTCGTTTATATACGGGGGCAGGGGGGCACCCCATAGACAACAATTGATCTATTGATCTCTTAGCCGTGTGCGGTGCCCCCCTCCACCATATTACACCTCGATAATATCGTAGCGGTGCTTAGGCGAAGCCCTGCGTCGGTAGAACATCATCAT
Source organism: Triticum aestivum (assembly GCF_018294505.1). Taxonomy (NCBI): domain Eukaryota; kingdom Viridiplantae; phylum Streptophyta; class Magnoliopsida; order Poales; family Poaceae; genus Triticum; species Triticum aestivum. The sequence continues at coordinate 561,249,967 of NC_057814.1, forward strand.
CGTCACCACGCCGTCGTGCTGACGAAACTCTCCCTCAACACTCGGCTGGATCGGAGTTCGAGGGACGTCATCGAGCCGAACGTGTGCTGAACTCGGAGGTGCCGTACGTTCAGTACTTGATCGGTCGGATCGTGAAGACGTACGACTACATCAACCGCGTTGTGTTAACGCTTCCGCTTTCGGTCTACGAGGGTACGTGGACAACACTCTCCCCTCTCGTTGCTATGCATCACCATGATCTTGCGTGTTCCTAGGAATTTTTTTGAAATTACCACGTTCCCCAACAGTGGCATCAGAGCCTGGTTTTATGCGTTGATGTTATGCACGAGTAGAACACATGTGAGTTGTGGGCGGTATAAGTCATACTGCTTACCAGCATGTCATACTTTGGTTCGGCGGTATTGTGAGATGAAGCGGCCCGGACCGACATTACGCGTACGCTTAAGCGAGACTGGTTTCACCATTGCGAGCACTCGTTGCTTAAAGGTGACCGGCGGGTGTCTGTCTCTCTCACTTTAGTTGAATCGAGTGTGGCTACGCCCGGTCCTTGCGGAGGTTAAAATAACACCAACTTGACAAACTATCGTTGTGGTTTTGATGCGTAGGTAAGAACGGTTCTTGCTAAGCCCGTAGCAGCCACGTAAAACTTGCAACAACAAAGTAGAGGACGTCTAACTTGTTTTTGCAGGGCATGTTGTGATGTGATATGGTCAAAGCATGATGCTAAATTTATTGTATGAGATGAGCATATTTTGTAACCGAGTTATCGGCAACTGGCAGGAGCCATATGGTTGTCGCTTTATTGTATGCAATGCAATCGCCCTGTAATGCTTTACTTTATCACTAAGCGGTAGCGATAGTCGTAGAAGCATAAGATTGGCGAGACGACAACGATGCTATGATGGAGATCAAGGTGTCGTGCCGGTGACGATGGTGATCATGACGGTGCTTCGGAGATGGAGATCACAAGCACAAGATGATGATGGCCATATCATATCACTTATATTGATTGCATGTGATGTTTATCTTTTATGCATCTTATCTTGCTTTGATTTACGGTAGCATTATAAGATGATCCCTCACTAAATTATCAAAGTATAAGTGTTCGCCCTGAGTATGCACCATTGCGAAAGTTCTTCGTGTTGAGACACCACGTGATGATCGGGTGTGATAGGTTCTACGTTCAAATACAACGGGTGCAAAACAGTTGCACACATGGAATACTCTGGTTAAACTTGACGAGCCTAGCATAGAACAGATATGGCCTCGTAACACGGAGACCGAAAGGTCGAGCGTGAATCATATAGTAGATATGATCAACATAGTGATGTTCACCGTTGAAACTACTCCATCTCACGTGATGATCGGACATGGTTTAGTTGATATGGATCACGTGATCACTTAGAGGATTAGAGGGATGTCTATCTAAGTGGGAGTTCATAAGTAATATGATTAATTGAACTTAAATTTATCATGAACTTAGTCCTGATAGTATTTTACAAATTATGTTGTAGATCAATAGCTCGCGTTTGTTGCTTCCCTGTGTTTATTTTTGATATGTTCCTAGAGAAAAATTATGTTGAAAGATGTTAGTAGCAAAGATGCGGATTGGATCCGTGATCTGAGGATTATCCTCATTGCTGCACAGAAGAATTATGTCCTTGATGCACCGCTAGGTGACAGACCTATTGCAGGAGCAGATGCAGACGTTATGAACGTTTGGCTAGCTCAATATGATGACTACTTGATAGTTTAGTGCACCATGCGCGCCAACAAGGGCCGGCCGGCCTCCCCCTTGCTCGTTTATATACGGGGGCAGGGGGGCACCCCATAGACAACAATTGATCTATTGATCTCTTAGCCGTGTGCGGTGCCCCCCCCACCATATTACACCTCGATAATATCGTAGCGGTGCTTAGGCGAAGCCCTGCGTCGGTAGAACATCATCATCGTCACCACGCCGTCATGCTGACGAAACTCTCCCTCAACACTCGGCTGGATCGGAGTTCGAGGGACGCCATCGAGCTGAACGTGTGCTGAACTCGGAGGTGCCGTACGTTCGATACTTGATCGGTCGGATCGTGAAGACGTACGACTACATCAACCGCGTTGTGTTAACGCTTCCGCTTTCGGTCTACGAGGGTACGTGGACAACACTCTCCCCTCTCGTTGCTATGCATCACCATGATCTTGCGTGTTTGTAGGAATTTTTTTGAAATTACTACGTTCCCCAACAGTATCCCCGGTGTTTCGCGTTTTCGGACAGATGAACCGAAGGGGGAAAGTTCCGTGTTTGCTATGCTAGTGACGTGTGGCGAACGAACGAGCTGCGTAGCCGGATTCGTCTCGTCGTTCTGAGCAACTTTCATGTACAAAGTTTTTCCATCTGAGATACTGTTTATTTTATATTAATTTTCAAAGTTTTAATTATATTTTTGGAATTTCTAGATTTAATAATAATTCGAGTTGACTAAGTCAATTCGACTGGTCAAAAGGGGGAGGGTATGGCCCACATGTCATAGGCTGCACCTAAACAAATAAATAGAACTAACCTAATTAAATGGGACCCACGTGTCATAGGGTAGCAAGTAAATTAACTAGCACTAATTAGTTCCTAAACTAATCTACAGAGGGCCGGCCACACATCCAGCCACGGCTGTGTTGCCATGGCCAACACGCATGGGCGCAAAGTCACGGCGGTCATGACCATTAACAGTAGTAACAAGCAACAACGTAGTAGCAGGAGTAAGCAGCAGTAGAGCAACGACGCAAGAGCAGCAACAGCGCAGCAAGCAGAGGCATCAGGCGGCGGGCGGCAGCAGCACAAGAGCAGCAGGAAGAGCAGCGCAACAGCGAGCGAGCAGCATCAGTAGGCAAGCAGCAGCGATTAGCAGCAGCAAAGGAGAGCAGCAGAGCAGCGGCAGGGCCGTGGGCGGCTGCGGCGCGACACGCGTGGGTGCGTGGTCAGGCAAGCCAGCACGCAGTCGGTGAGGCGTGGGCGTGCCGGGACAGGGCTGGCTCGTGGTGGACACACGACAGGAGCGGGCGAGCATGCGCGGAAGTGGGGCTCCGGCCATGGTGGACAGCGACGCGCGGGGGCATCTACGGCGACGAATCAAGACGAGGAACAAGGGGGAAATGGAGGGGATGCTCACACAAGTCCGATGGCGAGGTCGGGGAGCGCGGGGGTGGCTGGACGCGACGAGCTCGACGACGAGATGCGGTGGCGGTGGCGGAGAAGACGACGCGATGGCGAGGCAGCAGGGCGTCCGAGCTCGAACTGATGCACGTAGTCGGTGGAGTCGGAGCCGCTGAAGCTCCAGGGCATGCTCAGGAGGCTCGGGGATGGTCGGGGACGCGTAGGTCGACGATGACAGTGGCGTCCATGGCAGACGAGGATGGAGCAGCGCGAGGGAGATAGGGGAAAAGATCCTGGGGATCGTCCAGCGCGTGTGTGGCATTGATCTTATCCGCGCTAGGGCTACAGGGATCGTCGTGGTGGAGCGCATCGTGCGGTGCATCGACTCTGGACGGCCATGGCGTCTCGCGCGTCCAGAGGTGCCAGAGAGGGATTAAAGGCCGGCTTGGGGGGCCAGGCCGTACCGTAGGAACAACTGGGCCAAGTGCACAGTAGTTAGGTTCCTTCTCCATTTACTATTTCTTGTTTTATATTTTCTCTACGGTTTTCTATTTATTTTAGCTATCAACCGAACTTTATCAAATGTGCCACTTAGCACATAATTACTGGAAAATATTTTAAAGCAGCACGCAAAGTTACAATTTATTTTGAAATGGTTGGATATTTATTTAAATTGAAACGGTAAATTTAATTGTTGCTAACAGTGTTTAAATAGGTTAGGGACATTTTCTTAATTCAAAATATGTTGGATAATTCATGAAAAATAGTTAGGGAATATTTTCAACCTAACCCACATTTTTATTTTGCCATTTGAAAATATTATTTATATGACTTTAAATTAAATTTGAATTCGAACGGGATTTAAATCATCGCGAGATTGACAACAGTAATCGTGGTGACGTGGCAACATTAGTACAGGGTTACTGTAACTTAAATATCCGGGCGTCACACTAGCTTTGACACTGATCCGAATGACTTTAAGTCACAAACCGGATACGTATTTATATTGAATGGTGGAGCTGTCAGTTGGTGCAGTTCCATGCAGAGCGTCGTGGCGGGATGTACGTGTGAAGCGGAGTACATAGCTACTTCAGAAGCAGCATATGAAGGAGTCTGGATGAAGGAGTTCATATCCGATCTGGGTGTAATACCTGATGCATCAGGTCCAATGAAAATCTTTTGTGACAACATTGGAGCAATTGCCTTCGCGAAGGAATCCAGGTTTCACAAGATAACCAAACACATCAAGAGACGCTTCAACTCCATTTGTGGAAAGGTCAAGGATGGAGACATAGAAGTTTGAAAAATACATACGGATCTGAATGTAGCAGACCTGTCGCCTAAGCCTCTTCCGCGAGCAAAATATGATCAGCACCAAGACTCCATTGGTGTTAGATTCATTACGATGTAATCTAGATTAATGACTTTAGTGCAAGTGGGAGACTGAGGAAATATGACCTAGAGGCAATAATAAAGTTGTTATTTTATATTTCCTTATTCATGATAAAGGTTTATTATTCAAGCTAGAATTGTATTCATTGGAAACTTAAATACATGTGTGAATACATAAACAAATACCGTGTCCCTAGTGAGCCTCTACTAGACTAGCTCGTTGATCAAACATGTCTTGTCATTTGATAATGGGATCACATCATTAGGTGAATGATGTGATGGACAAGACCCATCCGTTAGCTTAGCATATTGATCATTCAGTTTATCGCTATTGCTTTCATAATGTCAAATACATATTCCTTCGACTATGAGATTATGCAACTCCCGGATACCAGAGGAATACTTTGTGTGCTATCAAACGTCACAACGTAACTGGGTGATCATAAAGTTGCTCTATAGGTATCTCCAAAGTTGTTTGTTGAGTTGGCATAGATCGAGATTAGGATTTGTCACTCCGAGTATCGGAGAGGTATCTCTGGGCCCTCTCGGTAATACACATCATAAGAAGCCTTGCAAGCATAGTGACTAAGGAGTTAGTTGCAAGTTGTGTATTACGGAATGAGTAAAGAGACTTGCCGGTAACGAGATTGTACTAGGTATGAAGATACCGACGATCGAATCTCGGGCAAGTAACATACCGATGGACAGAGGGAATTACGTATGTTGTCATAAGGTTCGAGCGATAAAGATCTTCTGTCGGTGGGAACGACACCTATGGGGTCACTGGGATCCCTTCTACGGTCGGCGGGCGCGAGGTTGTGCAAAGAGCAGGTCTGACAGGAAGCACACGGGTCGTTTACCCAGGTTCGGGCCGCGAAGATGCGTAATACCCTAGTCCTGCTTTGGTGGATGTATTGAGTGTTCTTGTGTTCTTGAGCTAGCTACGGGGTGCAACTTTCCCAAAAGAGCCGAATCCCTCTCCTGGTCACCTCGGGCCTCCTTTTATAGGCAAAAAGGGGTTGCCACAGTGGCACACAGGAGGTGGAAAGGTCTACAGTTGATAAGCTTATCCTCTGGGACCGTCGGACAAACGCATTTAATGCGCTGCCGACGTGTCCCCCTTGCTTTATCGGGGACGGCAAGGAAGCACGTCCTAGCTGTCGCCGCCTCGCCTGGCCTTGACACGCGTCCGAGCTGACGAGGCGTCGTGGCGCCACGTTGGCTGGCTGCTGGGCTGGGGCGATGGTGGAGCCTTCACGAAGGGTTGCATGCCACCACGCAGGTGCTTGCTGAGTCGGTGTGGAGGCCGCCCGTCGCCACACAGGTGCCTGCCCAGCTGGTTGAGCTAGCAGCTGCTTGGGGACGGCGGTGGAGTCTTGGCTGGGTGTGGGCCTGGCAGTGGCCCCGCTGATGCCCTCGGCAAGGGTCTTGCCAGGGGCCCGGCAAGGGTCTTGCCATGGCGTTGCAGTCGTCCCCGGCAAGGCGCTTGCCGGGGGTCTTGTGGATTTCCTCAGCCAGGATCCCGCCGAGGGTCGCCATCTTCTGGTCCTCATCTGATTTCACATGTTTATGATCTTGACGAAGATCTGCATGCCACCACAGAGGCGCCTCCCGAGCCTTGATTCCAATGTAGTTGGTGGTGTTGGGATCCATGGGCTCAAGGGTGGCTTGCTCCGCTGGCATCGGGCAGGTTGCCCCGGCAAGGCTCTTGCCGGGACTGCGGAGGCTGCTTCGGCAAGGATCTTGCCGAGGGAGCCTATCTCGCTCTCTTGCTCTCCTGTGTTTCTGGTCTTGGTGTTGCCTTGGTTGTCTTGTGCTTTGGCTTCTCTCCGGCCTCCCTCCTCTGCCCTGCTAAGTGTGGCCGTGGCACGTGGCTCTGACTGCCCGTGCACAAGTAAAGGTGTCAAAAGGAGAGCCCCTACTTTTGTACACCGACAGGAGCCCCCGGGCCTGGGCCATACATAAGCGCGATGCGTTGTTGGGCCAGGCCCAGAACGGTGCGCGGGCAGGTGGGGCGGATTTCCACCGTAGTAACTGTTTCATCCGCTGCGCTTCCCCATGACCCGCGTCGAACGCGAGGTGGAGGGTCGTGTGTGACGTGGGGGTCATGCATGGGATGGTTCCCGCATGCATGTGTCACATTGTGGTAAAGAGGCGGCTCGCGCCTTCCCCATAAGAAAAAGAGGGAGGTGCAGAGGCACGGCTCATTTACTGAGTGGACTCGGGGCGTGGTCTTCAAGGCGCCCGCGCCCCACAATCACGGGGTGGGGAACGGTCGCCTCACCCGTCCCCTCGATCCTGCTCGCTCGCCATGCGTCCCCCATGCAGGTGGCACGTGGTGGAGGCGGGAAATCGGGCCGTCGCTGATTGGGCAGCGGGTCGGTCCTGATTCCCTGCACCTCCGATGGCTGGATTGGTCGAGTGGGGCAGCCGAGCCTCGACCCCGCCCCTTTATAAGGAGGGGGAGGGGGATGTCATCCCACGTTCTCCCAGTATCCATCTTCTTCCACTTCCGCTCCTCCCTTCCACCCGTCATGGCAAGAGGGGGCGCATGCCCTTCAACGGTGGGGGCGAGGGTCGCTGCTCGACAGCGCGTTCCTCCTTCCCACGAGCTCGTGGCGGCGGAGCCGGCCACGAGAGGAAGGGGGAGGGGGCGAGGCCGAGGTCGCCGCGGCGGTCGGGGGAGAGGGGGATGAGGCGCCGCGATGGCCGTGCCTCCGCCAGCGATGCCACCCCTGATGGAGGGTCACGTCGGGGACCAGCCTCGGGAGTTCTTCATCAGGCTGCGCCGGCCACCGCGTTGTCGTCTCTTTCTTCCTACCCCATTTGCTCGGGAAATGGAGCTCGATCCGCCCCAGACCCTCAGATTGCACATGAGGGGCTACGGGAACGGCGGCACGCGGGTCGACGTCGACTTCCCCGCTCCTCACGTTATGTATACCTCTGTCGCGGATGGAAGACATTTGCTCGCATCCATAGCCTCACGGCGGGGCTCGTCTTCTACTTCAAGTTAATGGAGGGCGGCCTGCTCTCCATCAAGGTCCTCGGAGATCTTGGAACTCGCCTAAAGTGCTGCGTGGAGATCTCCTCCGACGATGAAGATTCCTCCTCAAGTGGGAGTGACGAGGAGTACAGCGACAACGGCGATGAGGGAGTCGAGTGGCGGGACGCCGACTCTGACTCCAACTGACCGCGTCGCCCTTCCCTCGGCCACGCGCTCTGTCGAGGGCCTTCCTCGTTAAGCTCTCCATCGGGGCGCTCCCCGTTGTCTCCTTGGGCGGCTGGCGTAGGACGGCCGGAGAAGGCGAAGAAGGTGGGTGGCGGCCGTCAAGTCAAATTACGCGGGCACCGACGCCTTCGTCGCGTATTGTCGGCCCGCTGCCTCGTCTTCCAGCTCTCCTGTCGGCACCGAGATGCTCTCTTGGCGCCTTCTGCTCCTCACACCTCACCTAGGAACTCTTTTTGCCCTCCTGCTGTCTTATTCCACTTTCTAAGGAGAGGGACAAGAAAAGGATTACAGGCACCTTATCTCTTTTTAGTTTGTAAGCCTGCGGGCACTTGTTAATTTTAAGACTTGTAATCCCCTTGCTCATGTTTTTAATTCCGTATGAACTGTACATGTATGGGATGTTTTTGAAGGAAATATGCCCTAGAGGCAATAATAAAGTATTATTTATTTCCTTATATCATGACAAATGTTTATTATTCATGCTAGAATTGTATTAACCGGAAACATAATACATGTGTGAATACATAGACAAACAGAGTGTCACTAGTATGCCTCTACTTGACTAGCTCGTTAATCAAAGATGGTTATGTTTCCTAGCCATAGACATGAGTTGTCATTTGATTAACGGGATCACCTCATTAGGAGAATGACGTGATTGACTTGACCCATTCCGTTAGCTTAGCACTCGATCGTTTAGTATGTTGCTATTGCTTTCTTCATGACTTATACATGTTCCTATGACTATGAGATTATGCAACTCCCGTTTACCGGAGGAACACTTTGTGTGCTACCAAACGTCACAACGTAACTAGGTGATTATAAAGGTGCTCTACAAGTGTCTCCAAAGGTACTTGTTGGGTTGGCGTATTTCGAGATTAGGATTTGTCACTCCGATTGTCGGAGAGGTATCTCTGGGCCCTCTCGGTAATGCACATCACTTAAGCCTTGCAAGCATTGCAACTAAAGAGTTTGTTGCAAGATGATGTATTACAGAACGAGTAAGGAGACTTGCCGGTAACGAGATTGAACTAGGTATTGAGATACCGATGATCGAATCTCAGGCAAGTAACATACCGATGACAAAGGGAACAACGTATGTTGTTATGCGGTCTGACCGATAAAGATCTTTGTAGAATATGTGGGAGCCAACATGAGCATCCAGGTTCCGCTATTGGTTATTGACCGGAGACGTGTCTCGGTCATGTCTACATAGTTCTCGAACCCGTAGGGTCCGCACGCTTAACGTTACGATGACAGTTATATTATGAGTTTATGTATGTTGATGTACCGAAGGAGTTCGGTGTCCCGGATGAGATCGGGGACATAACGAGGAGTCTCGAAATGGCCGAGACATAAAGATCGATATATTGGACGACTATATTCGGACTTTGGAAAAGTTCCGAGTGATTCGGGTATTTTTCGGAGTACCGGAGAGTTACGGGAATTCGTATTGGGCCTTAATGGGCCATACGGGAAAGGAGAGAAAGGCCCCAAAGGAAGGCCGCACCCCTCCCCATGGACTAGTCCGAATTGGACTAGGGAGGGGGGGGGGCACCCCCTTCCTTCTTTCTCATTCTCCCTTCCCTTGTCCTATTCCAACAAGGAAAGGAGGAGTCCTACTCCCGGTGGGAGTAGGACTCCCCCCTTGGCGCGCCTCCTCCCTTGGCCGGCGGCCTCCCACTTGCTCCTTTATATACGGGGGCAGGGGGCACCTCTCAACACACAATTGATATACGATATTTTAGCTGTGTGCGGTGCACCCCTCCACCATATTACACCTCGATAATATCGTAGCGGAGCTTAGGCGAAGCCCTGTGTCGGTAGAACATCATCATCATCACCACGCTGTCGTGCTGACGAAACTCTCCCTCAACACTCGGCTGGATCGGAGTTCGAGGGACGTCATCGAGCTGAATGTGTGCTGAACTCGAAGGTGCCGTGCATTCGGTACTTGATCGGCCGGATCGTGAAGACGTACGACTACATCAACCGCGTTGTGTTAACGCTTCCGCTTTTGGTCTACGAGGGTACGTGGACAACACTCTCCCCTCTCGTTGCTATACATCACCATGATCTTGCGTGTGCGTAGGAATTTTTTTGAAATTACTACGTTCCCCAACAGTGGCATCCGAGCCTGGTTTTATGCGTTGATGCTATGCACGAGTAGAACACAAGTGAGTTGTGGGCGATATAAGTCATACTGCTTAGCAGCATGTCATACTTTGGTTCGGCGGTATTGTGAGATGAAGCGGCCCGGACCGACATTACGCGTACGCTTACGCGAGACTGGTTTCACCATTGCGAGCACTCGTTGCTTAAAGGTGACTGGTGGGTGTTTGTCTCTCTCACTTTAGTTGAACCGAGTGTGGCTACGCCCGGTCCTTGCGAAGGTTAAAACAGCACCAACTTGACAAACTATCATTGTGGTTTTGATGCGTAGGTAAGAACGGTTCTTGCTAAGCCTGTAGCAGCCACGTAAAACTTGCAACAACAAAGTAGAGGACGTCTAACTTGTTTTTGTAGGGCATGTTGTGATGTGATATGGTCAAGACATGATGCTATATTTTATTGTATAAGATGATCATGTTTTGTAACCGAGTTATCGGCAACTGGCAGGAGCCATATGGTTGTCGCTTTATTGTATGAAATGCAATCGCCATGTAATTGTTTTACTTTATCACTAAGCGGTAGCGATAGTCGTAAAAGCAATAGTTGGCGAGACGACAACGATGCTACGATGGAGATCAAGGTGTCGCGCCGGTGACGATGGTGATCATGACGGTTCCTCGGAGATGGAGATCACAAGCACAAGATGATGATGGCCATATCATATCACTTATATTGATTGCATGTGATGTTTATCTTTTATGCATCTTATCTTGCTTTGATTGGCGGTAGCATTATAAGATGATCTCTCACTGAAATTTCAAGGAAAAAGTGTTCTCCCTGAGTATGCACCGTTGCGAAAGTTCTTCGTGCTGAGACACCACGTGATGATCGGGTGTGATAGGCTCTACGTTCAAATACAACGGGTGCAAAACAGTTGCACACACGGAATACTCAGGTTAAACTTGACGAGCCTAGCATATGCAGATATGGCCTCGGAACACGGAGACCGAAAGGTCGAGCGTGAATCATATAGTAGATATGATGAACATAGTGATGTTCACCATTGAAACTACTCCATCTCACGTGATGATTAGACATGGTTTAGTTGATATGGATCACGTGATCACTTAGAGGATTAGAGGGATGTCTATCTAAGTGGGAGTTCTTAAGTAATATGATTAATTGAACTTAAATTTATCATGAACTTAGTCCCGATAGTATTTTGCAAATTATGTTGTAGATCAATAGCTCGCATTGTTGCTTCCCTGTGTTTTATTTTTGATATGTTCCTAGAGAAAAATTATGTTGAAAGATGTTAGTAGCAAAGATGTGGATTGGATCCGTGATCTGAGGATTATGCTCATTGCTGCACAGAAGAATTATGTCCTTGATGCACCGCTAGGTGATAGACCTATTGCAGGAGCAGATGCAGACGTTATGAACGTTTGGCTAGCTCAATATGATGACTACTTGATAGTTTAGTGCACCATGCTTAAACGGCTTAGAATCGGGACTTCAAAGACGTTTTGAACGTCATGGACCATATGAGATGTTCCAGGAGTTGAAGTTAATATTTCAAGCGAATACCCGAGTTGAGAGATATGAAGTCTCCAACAAGTTCTATAGCTAAAAGATGGAGGAGAATAGCTCAAGCAGTGAGCATGTGCTCAGATTGTCTGGGTACTACAATCGCTTGAATCAAGTGGGAGTTAATCTTCCAGATAAAATAGTGATTGACAGAATTCTCTAGTCACCATCACCAAGTTAGTAGAACTTCGTGATGAACTATAGTATGCAAGGGATGACGAAAGTAATTCCCGAGCTCTTCGTGATGCTGAAATCGACGATGGTAGAAATCAAGACAAACATCAAGTGTTGATGGTTGACGAGACCACTAGTTTCAAGAAAAGGGCAAAGGGATAGAAGGGGAACTTCAAAAAGAACGGCAAGCAAGTTGCTACTCAAGTGAAGAAGCCCAAGTCTGTACCTAAGCCTGAAACTAAGTGCTTCTACTGCAAAGGGACTGGTCACTGGAAGCGGAACTGCCCCAAGTATTTGGTGGATAAGAAGGATGGCAAAGTGAACAAAGGTATATTTGATATACAGATTATTGATGTGTATTTTACTAGTGTTCGTAGCAACCCCTCGGTATTTGATACTGGTTCAGTTGCTAAAGAGTAGTAACTCGAAACGGGAGTTGCATAATGAACAGAAACTAGTTAAGGATGAAGTGACGATGTGTATTGGAAGTGGTTCCAAGATTGATATGATCATCATCGCACACTCCCTATACTTTCGGGATTAGTGTTGAACCTAAATAAGTGTTATTTGGTGTTTGCGTTGAGCATGAATATGATTTGATCATGTTTATTGCAATACGGTTATTCATTTAAGTTAGAGAATAATTGTTGTTCTGTTTACATGAATAAAACCTTATATGGTTACACACCCAATGAAAATGGTTCGTTGGATCTCGATCGTAGTGATACACATATTCATAATATTGAAGCCAAAAGATGCAAAGTCAATAATGATAGTGCAACTTATTTGTGGCACTGCCGTTTAGGTCATATTGGTGTAAAGCGCATGAAGAAACTCCATGCTGATGGGATTTTGGAATCACTTGATGCTTGCGAACCATGCCTTATGGGCAAGATGACTAAAACTCCGTTCTCCGGAAAAATGGAGCGAGCAACTGACTTATTGGAAATAATACATACTGATGTATGCGGTTCGATGAGTGTTAAGGCTCACGGCAAGTATCGTTATTTTCTGACCTTCACAGATGATTTGAGCAGATATGGGTATATCTACTTGATGAAACACAAGTCTGAAACATTTGAAAAGTTCAAAGAATTTCAGAGTGAAGTGGAGAATCATCGTAACAAGAAAATAAAAGTTTCTACTATATGATCGCAGAGGTCAAATATTTGAGTTATGAGTTTGGCCTTCAGTTAAAACAATGTGAAATTGTTTCACTACTCACGCCACCTGGAACACCACGGTGTAATGGTGTGTCCAAACATCGTAACCGTACTTTATTAGATATGGTGCGATATATGATGTCTCTTACCGATCTACCACTATCGTTTTGGGGTTATGCATTAGAGACAGCTGCATTCACGTTAAATAGGGCACCATCAAAATCCGTTAAGACGATGCCTTATGAACTGTGGTTTAGCAAGAAACCAAAGTTGTCGTTTCTTAAAGTTTGGGGTTGCGATGCTTATGTGAAAAAGTTTCATCCTGATAAGCTCAAACCCAAATCGGAGAAATGTGTCTTCATAGGATACCCAAAGGAGACAGTTGGGTACACCTTCTATCACAGATCCGAAGGCAAGACATTCGTTGCTAAGTATGGATCCTTTGTAGAGAAGGAGTTTCTCTCGAAAGAAGTGAGTGGGAGGAAAGTAGAACTTGCTGAGGTAATTGTACCTGCTCCCTTATTGGAAAGTAGTTCATCGCAGAAACCAGTTTCTGTGACGCCTATACCAATTAGTGAGGAAGTTAATGATGATGATCATGGAACTTCAGATCAAGTTATTACTGAACCTCGTAGGTCAACCAGAGTAAGATCCGCACCAGAGTGGTACGGTAATCCTGTTCTGGAGGTTATGTTACTAGACCATGACGAACCTACGAACTATGAAGAAGCGATGGTGAGCCCAGATTCCGCGAAATGGCTTGAGGCCATGAAATCTGAGATGAGATCCATATATGAGAACAAAGTATGGACTTTGATTGACTTGCCCAATGATCGGTGAGCCATTGAGATTAAATGGATCTTCAAGAGGAAGACGGACGCTGATAGTAGTGTTACTATCTACAAAGCTAGAATTTTCGCAAAAGGTTTTCGACAAGTTCAAGGTGTTGACTACGATGAGAGTTTCTCACTCGTATCTATGCTTAAGTCTGTCCGAATCATGTTAGCAATTGCCGCATTTTATGAAATCTGGCAAATGGATAAACAAAACTGCATTCCTTAATGGATTTATTAAAGAAGAGTTGTATATGATGCAACCAGAAGGTTTTGTCAATCCTAAAGATGCTAACAAAATATGCAAGCTCCAGCGATCCATCTATGGACTGGTGCAAGTATCTCGGAGTTGGAATATACGCTTTGATAAGTTGATCAAAGGATATAGTTTTATACAGACTTGCGGTGAAGCCTATATTTACAAGAAAGTGAGTGGGAGCACTACAACATTTCTGATAAGTATATGTGAATGACATATTGTTGATCGGAAATAATGTAGAATTATTCTGCAAAGCATAAAGGAGTGTTTGAAAGGAGGTTTTTCAAAAAAAGACCTCGGTGAAGCTGCTTACATATTGAGCATCAATATCTATAGAGATAGATCAAGACGCTTGATAAGTTTTTTCAATGAGTACACACCTTAACAAGATTTTGAAGTAGTTCAAAATAGAACAGTCAAAGAAAGAGTTCTTGCCTGTGTTACAAGGTGTGAAATTGAGTAAGACTCAAAGCCCGACCACGGCAGAAGATAGAAAGAGAATGAAAGTCATTCCCTATGCCTCGGCCATAGGTTCTATAAAGTATGCCATGCTGTGTACCAAATCTATTGTATACCCTACACTGATTTTGGCAAGGGAGTACAATAGTGATCTAGGAGTAGATCACTGGACAACGGTCAGAATTATCCTTAGTGGAATAAGGATATGTTTCTCGATTTTGGAAGTGACAAAAGGTTTGTCGTAAAGGGTTACGTCGATGCAAGTTTTGACACTAATCTAGATGACTCTAAGTCTCGGTCTAGATACATATTGAAAGAGGGAGCAAATAGCTAGAGTAGCTCCGTGGAGAGCATTGTAGACATAGAAATTTGCAAAATACTTACGGATCTGAATGTGACAGACCCGTTGACTAAAATTATCTCACAATCAAAACATGATCACACCTTAGTACTCTTTGGGTGTTAATCACATAGCGATGTGAACTAGATTATTGACTCTAGTAAACCCTTTGGGTGTTGGTCACATGACGATGTGAACTATGGGTGTTAATCACATGGTGATGTGAACTATTGATGTTAAATCACATGGCGATGTGAACTAGATTATTGACTCTAGTGCAAGTCGGAGACTGAAGGAAATATGCCCTAGAGGCAATAATAAAGTATTATTTATTTCCTTATATCATGATAAATGTTTATTATTCATGCTAGAATTATATTAACCGGAAACATAATACATAGACAAACAGAGTGTCACTAGTATGCCTCTACTTGACTAGCTCGTTAATCAAAGATGGTTATGTTTCCTAGCCACAGACATGAGTTGTCATTTGATTAACGGGATCACCTCATTAGGAGAATGACGTGATTGACTTGACCCATTCCGTTAGCTTAGCACTCGATCATTTAGTATGTTGCTATTGCTTTCTTCATGACTTATACATGTTCCTATGACTATGAGATTATGCAACTCCCGTTTACCAGAGGAACACTTTGTGTGCTACCAAACGTCACAACGTAACTGGGTGATTATAAAGGTGCTCTACAGGTGTCTCCAAAGGTACTTGTTGGGTTGGCGTATTTCGAGATTAGGATTTGTCACTCCGATTGTCGGAGAGGTATCTCTGGGCCCACTCAGTAATACACATCACTATAAGCCTTGCAAGCATTGTGACTAATGAGTTAGTTGCGGGATGATGTATTACGGAACGAGTAAAGAGACATGCCGGTAACGAGATTGAACTAGGTATTGAGATACCGACGATCGAATCTCGGGCAAGTAACATACCGATGACAAAGGGAACAACGTATGTTGTTATGCGGTCTGACCGATAAAGATCTTCTTAGAATATGTGGGAACCAATATGAGCATCCAGGTTCCGCTATTGGTTATTGACCGGAGAGGTGTCTCGGTCATGTCTACATAGTTCTTGAACCCGTAGGGTCCGCACGCTTAATGTTACGATGACAATTTTATTATGAGTTTATGTATGTTGATGTACCGAAGGAGTTCGGAGTCCCGGATGAGATCGGGGACATAACGAGGAGTCTCGAAATGGCTGAGACGTAAAGATCGATATATTGGACGACTATATTCGGGTATTTTTCGGAGTATCGGAGAGTTACGGGAATTCGTATTGGGCCTTAATGGGCCATACGGGAAAGGAGAGAAAGGCCCCAAAGGGAGGCCGCACCCCTCCCCATGGACTAGTCCGAATTGGACTAGGGAGGGGGGGGGCGCCCCCTTCCTTCTTTCTCCTTCTCCCTTCCCTTCTCCTATTCCAACAAGGAAAGGAGGAGTCCTACTCCCGGTGGGAGTAGGACTCCCCCCTTGGCGCGCCTCCTCCCTTGGCCGGCGGCCTCCCCCTTGCTCCTTTATATACGGGGGCAGGGGGCACCTCTCAACACACAATTGATATACGATATTTTAGCCGTGTGCGGTGCCCCCCTGAACCATATTACACCTTGATAATATCGTAGCGGAGCTTAGGCGAAGCCCTGCGTTGGTAGAACATCATCATCGTCACCACGCCGTCGTGCTGACGAAACTCTCCCTCAACACTCGGCTGGATCGGAGTTTGAGGGACGTCATCGAGCTGAACGTGTGCTGAACTCAGAGGTGCCGTGCGTTCGGTACTTGATCGGTCGGGTCGTGAAGACATATGACTACATCAACCGCGTTGTGTTAATGCTTCCGCTTTCGGTCTACGAGGGTACGGGAACAACACTCTCCCCTCTCGTTGCTATGCATCACCATGATCTTGCGTGTGCGTAGGAATTTTTTTGAAATTACTACGTTCCCCAACAGTTTTTAATGAAAAAGGGTGTCTGCCAGGTTCTTTGTGCGTGAGCGAGGCCCATGCCAAGGAATGAATCCTTGTTATTTTTAGGATAAACATTGTCGCCCGGCAACAGGCCTTGCCGTCCCCTGACTTCAGTCGACTATTCTCATGCTTTTAGCGGAGGCAGAGGCAAAGTAGAGTTAGGCCCCTCGTTTATTTCCTTGCCACCGTGTCTACGACCCAGTTCTGTCCCAGGGACTTGGATACAAGAAGAAGGGGGAGCATGGTGGTCTCGGAGTAAAACAGGGTTTCATTTGTCCCAGTTCCATACAGAAATGCACAACAGGGGATGAAGGACTTATCTGAATCCGCAGCCCCCGACAACCTTGGCTTGCCGTGGTTAGATCCTTGTGTCTTCGGCCCCCAGCAGTCCTGGCTTGCCGGGGCCGGAGCGCCGGTTCGTCCTCTTTCTCCCAAGCGGCTCAGCAGAAGTGTCCACGTGCCCTGCGAACCAAAGAGGACAGAAAGACACATACTCGACCTCTAGGCTAGGGGTTAGCCGCCGCTAAGCACTATCAACCCTAACCGAGGGAGAGACTTAACCTAGCATGCATGCTAAAACTTAGGGCGCCAGCGCTTCGTTTATTTATGCTCAGGGTCTGCGCCTGGCTTTGTACAGAGGGTTACATGCCTTGCCGGCAAAGCTCGTACAAAAGGTGGCTTGCCGGGAGGCCCGGCAACCGCGCCTTATGGGTAAAACTTGCGAAGATGTTCGATGTTCCAGGAGTTGCTCACTAGGACAACATCTTCGGTCTCCAGGCGGACTGAGCCGGGCCTGGTGACTCGTATTACCCGATAAGGGCCTTCCCACTTTGGCGTCAACTTGTTGGAATTCTTGGCCGACTGAACGCGCCGAAGAACAAGGTCACCTTCCTCAAAGCTTCGGGCATGAACCTTGCAGCTATGGTAGCGGCGCAAGGCTTGCTGGTAGCGTGCTTCTCTCACAGCCGCCTGAAGAAGATCTTCCTCAAGGAGCGTTGCGTCATCTTGCCGCAATTTCTCTTGCTCAAGCTCGACATAAGCGAGCACTCGAGGTGACCCGTATGTGAGTTCCGTGGGGAGAACTGCTTCTGCCCCGTATACCAGGGCAAAGGGTGTCTGGCCGGTGGCTCGATTCGGCGTCGTTCTGATCGACCAAAGAACCGCCGACAACTCTTCAATCCAGTGCCTTCCACTCTTGTGCAGCCTGTCAAAAGTCTTTGTCCTCAGGCCTTGCAACACTTCAGCATTTGCCCTCTCCGCCTGCCCGTTGCTCCGTGGATGTGCCACGGAAGCGAAACAAACCTTGTCGCCGAGGTCTTGGATGTATTGCATGAAGGTGTGGCTTGTGAATTGCGTGCTGTTGTCGGTGATGACTCTGTTTGGCACACCAAAATGGCAGACTAGCCCTTTGAAGAACTTGACGGCTGACTGTGCAGTAACCTTCCTCACTGCTTCCACCTCCGGCCACTTTGTGAACTTGTCGATTGCAACATACAAGTACTCAAAGCCCCCGACAGCACGAGGGAAAGGGCCCAGTATGTCGAGCCCCTGACCGAAAACGACCAGGAGAGAGGGATTGTTTGAAGGGCTTGAGCTGGTTGATGAAGCTTCTTCGAATGGAACTGGCATGCTTCACACCTGGTTACTAGTGCCGTCGTATCCTGGAGGGCGGTGGGCCAGAAGAAGCCTTGCTGGAATGCCTTGCCGGCACGGGCCCTCGACCCTATGTGGGAGCCACATATGCCTCCATGTATCTCTGCCAACAGCTCCAGTCCTTCCTCCCGGGGGATGCACTTCAATTTCACACCGTTCAGTCTTTTTCTGTACAGGACGTCGTCGACGAACTGGTACAAGGCAGACCGACGGGCTACTTTTTTCGCTTCTTCCTGCTCCTCAGGAAGTTCCCCTGTCTAGAGGAAACGGACGGTATGCTGTGCCCATGCCGGAGCCTGGGGCTCGACTGCAAGGACCAAAGGCATCTCTTCTGCCATGGGGGCGGCCGTCTCCACGGCCAGGGCTTGGTGCCCTGCCGGAGCCAGCTGCCCCTCGGCAGGCTCAGTACCCACGGCATTACCCCTACCGGTGGCCCCAGGGGCTCGGCGGGAAAGTACTTGCCGGGGCCTGATTTCCTCCGCTTGTTCTGCCCCGTTGATGGTTCGACGGATGGTTGAGTTAGCCGAAGCACAAAAGTACCTGGTTCCACAGGCAGTTTGAAGGCAGCGCGCTTTGACAGGTAGTCGGCGATGTCGTTCTCCGCTCGGGGAACGTGCTCTGCTTGTATACCGTTAAAGCGCTCTTCCAGCTTCCTCACCTCATCTACACAGGCCTCCATCAACGGGCTCTCATAATCCTTGTTGACTTGTCTGACGACAAGCTGTGAATCACCCCTGACAATGAGCTTCTTAACCCCGAGGTCTGTTGCGATCCTTAGACCGGCAAGTAGCCCCTCGTATTCGGCAGTGTTGTTTGTGGACATCTCCCTGGGAAAGTGCATCTGGATTACATACTCGAGGTGCTCTCCGGTGGGTGCGACAAGCAGCACACCGGCACCGGCGCCTTGTAGCGAGAAAGCCCCATCAAAGTACATGATCTAGTCGCGACTTGCTTCCTTGCCGGGGAGAGCGGTCTCCTGGATTGCTTCGTCGGGCGTTGAGGTCCACTCCGCAATGAACTCCGCCAGGACTCTGCTCTGGATCGTCGAAGTACTTTCAAACTTCAAACCAAAGCTCGACAGCTCCAAGGCTCACTCCACAATCATCCCGGTTGCGTCTGGATTATGCAATATCCGTTGCAACGGGAGGCGGGTGACGATAGTGATCTTGTGTGCTTGGAAGTAATGACACAACTTCCTCGAGGCCATAAGGAGGCCGAAGAGCAATTTCTGCACACCGGAGTATCTTGACCTAGCCCCCTGCAAGAGGGAGCTGACAAAGTAAACCGGGTGCTGCATCATCTTCTTCCTCTGCATCACTTCTTTCGGTCGCGCAGGCTCTATCCTGTCGACGTCAAACCCTGCCGGGGGCCCTGCCTTGCCGGAACCAGGCCCTGCCGGGGGATCTCTGGCTCGCCATCCGCCGGCCCTGCCGTTGCCACTGCTTCTTCATCGACCTCCCTCTACGCCACCAGCGCGGCGCTGACCACTTGATTCGTCGCTGCCAGATACAGCAGCAACGACTCTTGTGGTTTGGGCGCAACCAGTACTGGTGTAGAGGAGAGGTATTTCTTCAGGTCCTGCAGTGCTGCTTCGGCCTCCGGGGTCCACTCCATTGGGCCCGCATTTTTCAAAATCTTGAAAAAGGGAAGGGCACGCTCGGTAGACTTGGAGATGAATCGACTCATGGCGGCAACACAGCCAGTGAGCCGACGCACATCCTTGATCCGCTTGGGCGCCTCAGTCTGTTCGATAGCCTTAATCTTGTCTGGGTTCGCCTCGATCCCACGCTGTGACACAAAGAACCCGAGAAGTTTGCCGGACGGAACTCCGAAGACACACTTCTCAGGGTTTAACTTGAGGTTGATCTTGCGCAAATTTGCAAAGGTCTCCTCCAGATCTTGTACAAGTGTTGCCCTGTCCTTGGTTTTGACCACTATGTCACCCATATATGCTTCCATATTTCTATGCAACTGGGGTTCAAAACCAATTTGGACCGCTCTTGCAAACGTTGAGCCAACACTCTTTAACCCGAAAGGCATCCGTAAAAAGCAATACGTACCACATGGGGTGATGAATGCTGTCTTCTCTTCGTCTTCTCTTGTCATGAAGATCTGATGGTATCCTGAGTAGGCGTCAAGGAATGACAACAGATCACACCAGGCCGTGGAGTCAACAGTCTGGTCGATGCGCGGCAATGGGAAAGGGTCCTTGGGACAAGCCTTATTGATATCTCTGTAATCAATACACAGCCTCCACTTCCCGTTTTCCTTGCATACCACCACCGGATTGGCCAACCACATCAGATGGAGCACTCCTCTCACCAAGCCTGCCGCTTCTAACTTCCTGATCTCCTCTGTGATGAACTCTTGCCTTTCCAGAGCCTTCTTCCCGACCTTCTGCTTGACGGGCCGCGCATGAGGACAAACAGCAAGGTGGTGCTCAATCACCTCCCTGGGAACACCAGGGATGTCGGATGCCTGCCATGCAAACACATCGACATTCGCCCGTAGGAAGGTGACGAGCGCGCCTTCCTATTCTCATCGGAAAAACCGGTAAAACCCTAGATCGGGTTTTTTGGTTTACCCCCAGTTTTCCCCGTTTTTGTTTCGGTTTCTTTTCGGTTCGATCTAGTTAGCGAACGATTTCCGTTTAGGAAGTTTTAGAGAACGTTTTCGTTTTGTAGATCTGTTTAGCGAATGTTCGTTCGGTAGGCTTTTCTTTTTCTTTTTTCTTTTTAGTTTTCGGCCAGGGACCTAGATGTAATTAGTTTTCTTACAGATTAGTCCCTGTTCTTCAAACGATCACAACTTTTACACTGTTTATCCAAATCCAAAGAAACCAATGCACACTTCTTCGTTATGATCTCCTCTATCCAGATAACCAACTTAAGCATATTTTTGAAAGTATAAAATTTGATTTCAAACAGATTTGAATTCAAACTTCTTTTGTTCATAACTTGAGTTTTATAACTCCGATTTAGTTGATTCTTTTTGCAAATCGAAGCTCTTGACCTAAGGTTTTTGATAAGACCAAATCCACCTAATTTTGGTACTGTTAGAAATTGTTTTCTGTTGCAAGTGTTATTTGCCTGTTTTCGAAGTTTTCCGAGATATTTTCTTTGAATTTTATGCTTGAGTGCTTATGTATGCAATTGCTTGCTTACGATAGGTTGATCGGAGTGTGACGAGTAGAACTATCAGGAGTTATGAGTGCGAAGCATCTTCATCAACAGTACAAGGCAAGTTCACACTTTGATCATACTCTGTTATACCCAGTTTTACTTGCATTAGTTTCACCCTCAAACATTGCATGAGTTGGATTGGGAATTGGGGCATTGCTATGTGGTCCATGAGGCAGGAACCTATTACTTTTGATCACCCCAGGAGTATACGCTTTGTTACTTATTGCTTAGCCATGCTCGTAAACGTGGATTGGTATGAGAGATTCATGAAAGTTGCGAGAGTAATATTAACTAAGGGAAACTTAAGGTGGCTACTTTAACACACATCTCATGGTTGGGGCACCCTGGGGATATACCAGTGGCTTGCCCGGGCACCTGGGGAATCCAGTGTTGTCCTAGGAGATCCCGGGGTATCCGTGAGATCATCCTATTGGAATGCCACCCAGGCTCAAAGGGATCATAAGATTATTCATGCTAGAAACTTCCGTGTGCAGCCACAAGCCATTATGGGCTCTGGCATAGTTGAGTAAGTTGTGGGAAACCTTTCCATGATAGGCTAGCAGATGTAGGGGATTGTAGGTGTACCGGCCTATCTATCGGTTAAGGGGACCTCTTTAGAAAGACTGTGTCTCGATCATCCATTTCTCAAACATCAGGCAGTGCGAGAAATTCAACGGGGGAGATCGAATCTTGTGGGGAAAAGAGCGCAAACCTCTGCAGAGTGTACAAACTAATTATGATTAGTCGTGTCCCTGGTTATGGACATGTTGAATATCTGGTATTTGAATTATTGGTTGAGTAGGTCGGCGCAGATCAACGCATCCTTCTTGTCGCAGGGGACGGTGACGACGGTCATCGGCCCAGGCATCTTCAGCGTGTTGTAGGCATAATGCGATGCCGCCATGAACTTGGCTAGTGCCAGGCGGCCGGGGATCTCGGCTACATCGAAGACAATCCTCTCCGTCCTGTAGTTCAACTCGCCTCCAAACGTCACAGGCAACGTGACCTTCCACTTTGGCTGGCTCCTTCCCGGGTTGACCCCTTGAAACGTGCCCGTCTCCTCGAGGTATCCGTCGGGAATTTGCAGCCTCTTGATCACGACGGGCGAGATTAAGTTCAGACCGGCCCCGCCGTCAACCAGCATCTTGTTCACCTTGAGGTTGCGTATCGTTGGTGAGACCAACAACGGCAAACACCCAACCACAGTTGTGCGACCAGGGTGCTCGGCGTCAAAGATGATGGGCGTGCTGGACCACTTCAGCGGCTTCTGAGCGTCGAACGATGGATCCGCAGCTGTGATCTCACGCGCCCACTCCTTTGAGAAGTGTGCAGCGAGGCGCCACCATCGATGCACATGGCCTCCGTAGCCTTCTGAAACTCTTGCTCGCCGGACTCGTCATGATCATCGTCTTCCTGCTTCTTGTCATGGCCCCGAGAAGACCTCTCTTGCTGGTTATCCTTGCCGCGTCGGCCTCCTTGGCCGCCTCGCTTCTTGCTGGATCCTTCGGCACCCTCCTGACCCTTCTCCTTGTCCCGCATCTCATACTCGGCCTTTTTCTTTTCGGCAAGTAGCTCGACCTGTCGGCAGTTCTGGAGGTCGTGGCCCTTGGTGCGGTGAATCTTGCAATACTGCTTGTCTGAGCCTCCTGGCTTGTCGGCGGCTGCCAAGGCCCGGCAGGCAGCGCACCCGGCAATCTCCTTGCCGGGGTCGTCTGCCTTGGCCTTCTTGGCAGCGCCGGTGTCATCTGATCCCTCAACGGCAAGCATGGCCTTGCCCTTGCGTTTCCTGTTGCGACGCCGGCCCTTCTTCGTCGGGGCGGCGGTGTCTTCATCAGTAGAGTCGGTTTCCACGCCGGCGTCCTCGCCGGGGTACTTCCTTCCCTCTCCAGCCCGGGCGCACCTATTGGCCAGAACATAAAGTTCGTCCACATCCTTAACCTTGTTCATCGCCAGCTCTTCACGCATCTTGCGATTGCGCATGTTCTGATGGAACGCGCTAATCACGGCGGCGGGATGAACATCGGGGATGTTGTACTGCACCCGGCTAAACCTCTGTATGTACTTGCGCAGGGTTTCCCCTTCCTTCTGGGGAATGATATGCAAATCACTGGCCTGGCCATGAGCTTGGTGGCCTCCGGTGAAGGCACCAACGAACTCATGGCACAGATCCGACCAAGAAGAAATGGAATCC